>NW_004443978.1:13454323-13458243 GCF_000243295.1 Trichechus manatus latirostris
AAGATAAGCTAGATAACTGGGATCTTCTAAAAATCAAACACCTATGCTCTTCAAAAGACTTCACCAAAAGAGTAAAAAGAGCACCTACAGACTGGGAAAAATTTTTTGGACAGTACAAGTCAGACAAAGGTGTAAACTCCATAATCTACAAGAAAATCCAACATCTCTACAACAAAAAGAAAATAATCCTATTAAAAAATGGGCGAAGAAAATGAACAGACACTTCACCAAAGAAGACATTCAAGCGGCCAGCAGACACATGAGGAAATGTTCGCGTTCAGTAGCCATTAGAGAAATGCAAATTTAAACCACAATGAGATACCATCTCACCCCGGCATTACTGACACGAATCAAAAACGCTGGAAAGAACAAATTTTGCAGAGGCTACGGGGAGGTCGGAACTCTTATGTACCGCTGGTGGGAATGCATAATGATACAACCATTCTGGAAATTGATATGGTGCTTCCTTAGAAAGCTAGAAATAGAAATACCATATGAACCAGCAATCCCACTCCTAGGAATATGTCCTAGAGAAATAAGAGCCATTACATGAACAGACATATGCACACCCATGTTCATGGCAGCATTGTTCACAATAGCAAAAAGATGGAAACAACCTAGATATCCATCAATAGATGAATGGATAAACAAACTATGGTACATACACACGATGGAGTATTATGCAACAATAAAGAACAATGATGAATCCGCGAAGCATCTCATAACACGGATGAAACTGGAGGACATTATACTGAGTGAAATAAGTCAATCATAAAAGGACAAATATTGTATGAGACCTCTATTGTAAAAACTCATGAAAAAGTTTACACACAAAAAGTAACAATCTTTGTTGGTTACAAGGGAAGGGAGGGATGGGGGAGAAATACTAAATAGACAATAGATAAGTGGTAACTTTGGTAAAGTGTAAGACAGCACACAGTACTGGGGAAGCCAGCACAACTTGTACAAGAAAATGTCCTGGATGCTCCATAGACACATCCAAACTTCCTGAGGGACTGAATTGCTGGGCAGAGGGCTGTGGAGACCATGGTCTCGGGGAACATCTAGCTCAATTGGCATAACACAGTTTATAAGGCACTGTTCTACATTCTACCTTGGTGAGTAGTGTTTGGGTTCTCAAAAGCCTGTGAGCAGCCAACTAAGATACTCCACTGGTCTCACCCCTTCAGGAGCAAGGGAGAACGAAGAGAACAGGATACAAGGAAAAGATTAGTCCAAAGGACTAATGCACCACAGCTACCAAGGCCTCCACCAGACTGAATCCGGTACAGCTAGATGGTGCCCGGCTACCACCACTGACTGCTCTGACTAGGATCACAACAGAGGGTTCTGGACAGAGCTGGAGAAGGATGTAGAACAAAATTCTAACACAGAAAAATAGACCAGATTTCCTGGCCTAAAGGAGACTGGAGAAACCTCGAGAGTATGGCCCCCAGACACCCTTTTAGCTCAGTGGGGAAGTTACCTCCGAGGTTTACTGTTCAGCCTGGGAGTGAACAGCCCCGTAAAACCAAATGACACTAACAAGGTACAGGAGTCCAGTGACAAGGGCCAGAAGGCAGAAGGGGACAGGAAAGCTGATGATAGGGAACCCAAGGTTGAGTAAGGACAGCGCTGACATGTTGTGGGGTTGTTAACGCTTGTCATAGGGTAATATGTGTACTAACTGTTTAGTGAGAAACTACTTTGTTTTGTAAACTTTCATGGAAAGTGAGAATAGCAGCACAACGGGAAGAACATAATCTACATAACTGAATAGTACATTTAGAAATTTTTGAAATGGTTTATCTTTGGCTATGTATATTTTCACCAAGAAAAATAAAAAAGGGTTCTCCAAGGCCAAGAAGGGAGAGTGTTGACATGTCGTGGGTTGTTAACCAATGTCATAAAACAATATGGGTACTGACTGTTTAATGAGAAAATATTTGTTCTGTAAACCTTCACCTAAAGTACAATTTAAAAAAAAAAAAACCACATAAGGGGCATAGTTACAGATACTTCTTGGACTTAACCAAACACTTCACATGATTTGTTTATGGGGTCTGAAGTCTTAGGATTATAGTCTGGTGGGACAACTTGATCAATTTGCATAATTGATAAAGTCTGTGTTCTACATCCTAGTTTTGTGAGTAGTGTCTGGTGTCTGAAAAGCTTGCAAATCACTATCGAAGATATAACTATTGGTTTCTACTTGTCCAGAGTAAAAGAAAATGAAGGAAAACAAAAACTCAGAGAAGAAACTAGTCTTCAGGACTAATATTCTACACGAGCCATGACCTCATCTACCCCTGAGACCAGAAGTAGATGACGTCTGACTACTACTACTGACCATTATGATCAGGGACACAATAGGTGTATCCTGACAGAATGGGAAAAAATTTGGAACATTACTCAAATTCATAAAAAGTCCAGACTTACTTGACTGGTTGAGACTAGAGGAATCCCTGAGGCTATTTCCCTGGATACTCTTGAAACTTTGAACAGAAACTATTCCTTGAGATCACCTTTTAGCTAAATAACAGATGGGTTCATAAAATAGAGAATATCAACCATGGGTTCAGTGCTTCTTTAAGAAATCATCTATATGAGACCAAATGGTCAACATTTACTTAAAAGCAAAGACAAGAAGGCAAAGGGGCGGGGAAACTAGATTATTGGAAATGGAACAATCAGAACAGAAATGAGACAGTTGACACATTGTGATAAATGTAACCAAAGTCACTGAATAATTTGTGTGAAAAAAAAATAGTTAAATGTGAGTCTATTTTGCCATGTAAACTTCACCAAAAACACACAAAAAAATTGTTAAAAAAGAAAGAATACAGGAGAAATAAAAACAATTTAAGAAAGAAATAAGCTGAAAGAATATATCAACTTCATGGCCTCACTAAAGAAAATGTTAAAGGATATATTTATTTTTTAAAGAAAGAGATTTCAATGGAACTTCTATGATATAAGAAAAATTCAAGGGAAAAAAGTGGTAAATATATAGGCAAATATGTATTAACAGTATAAAAGTAATAATAATGTCTGATGGGTTATAAAGGAGAAAATATAACAATGACATATAAAACAGAAGGAGGTATATGGAGTTAAAGATTTCTACTTAGAATGAGTTTAAAGTTTTTGTTACTTTAGAATTGGATAAGTTAACAATGCATTTTGTTTTTCTTAGAGTAGCCACTAGTAGAAGGGACACTATCACTAACACTTCAAAGGTGATCTAGAGAAAAGAGTAGCATAACGATATATACTCAATCAAAAACATTAAGAAAGGGGATTAAAAAAATAGAACATGCAGGACAAATGGAAAACATAAAATGAAATCGTACGTTAAAAGATAACTATATCAATAATTACCATAAATTACAAGGGACTGAATTATTCAAATACAAAACATATAGATATATGAATAGATTAAGAATAAAATATGTTCTATTTATAAGAGTTGTAGCTGAAACATAGGAATACAGAGTAAAAAGTGTGAGAGTGGAAAAATTTTTATGGTGCAAACATCAATCAAAAGGAAACTGGTATAGCTATGTTAATATCACACAAAACAGAATTTAAAACAAAAAAGCATTCATCAGTAAGACATAACGAATCTGAAGTTGTATGTACCTAATAACAGCTGAAGCATAGCAACATTTTTTTTTTTAAATTTTTTTTTATTGTACTTCAGGTGAAGGCTTACAGAACAAATAGTTTCTCATGAAACAGTGGTACACATATTGTTTTGTGACATTGGTTAACAACCCCACAACATATCAACCCTCTAACTTCTCAACCTTTTTTTTGGTGAAAATACACATAGCCAAAGATATACCATTTCAAAAATTTCTACATGCACAGTTCAGTGGCATTGACTACGCTCTTCCAATTGTGCTGTTATTCTAGAT
>NW_004443978.1:13458755-13470198 GCF_000243295.1 Trichechus manatus latirostris
ATCTTGGATGGCCGCTCACAGGCTTTTAAGACCCCAGACACTACTCACCAAGGTAGAATGTAGAGCATTGTCTTTATAAACTGTGTTATGCCAACTGAGCTAGATGTTCCCCGAGTCATGGTCCCCACAGCCCTCCGCCCAGCAATTGGCATAGCAACATTTTACATAATTAAACAGAGAAATAATTATATCCACAACGATAGAGGAAGATGTGAACACATCTCTCTTCTTAGCAATCAATAAAATAAATACAAAAATCTGTAAGAACACAGAAAAGTTGAAGAAAATTGTTAACAGACATGATCTGGGATGTGTGTGTGTGTATGTGTGTGTGTGTATAAACCATGACATCAAACAATTGCAGAATGCACATAGATTTGAGGTACATTTAAAACGTAATATACTGAGAAATCTTCAACACACTTCAAAGAATAAAAATCTTCAGAGTGTATTCTTTGACCACAGTGTTGTCAACTTAAAATCAATAGCAAAGATATAACTAGAAAAATTTGAATATGTTTGGAAATAAGTATGTTTTAAAATAAAATACATGTAAAATAAAATATTATAATATAAACTAAACAACTTCAAATTAAATAACAGTGAAATTATACATGACAAAACCTAAGATGTGCAACTGGAGCAATGTTTCATGGAAGTTTATAGCCTTCAGTTTGTAAAAATTAATGAAATAGAATATCAGCATACAATATGGAGAATTAGCAAAACTAAACTTTTTTTTTAAGATTGACAAAACTCTGGTAAAACTTCACTGTAAAAATAGAAAAAAATGCCAGATAATTAATACATTGCTATCTAGGATAAAAACAGTACATCCCCAGATAAAAGTGTATTATCAGCAACTTTATTCAAAGCATTTGAAAATTTAAATAAATTGAATAGAGTTGCAGAAAATTGTTATCTATCAAAACTAACTCAAGATGAAATAGAAAACCTGAATAGCTCTATAATAAATGAGAAAATTAAATCAGGTATTAAAAAAAATCTTCCTACAAAGAAAATTCCATGTAGAAATAGCTTCCTTGTTGAATACTGTCAGCATTGAAGAAAGAAATAATTGCAATCTTACAAAAATTCTTTCAAAGAATAAAAAAGAATACTGCCCACCTCATTTTTTAGTCTAATATAACTTGATACCAAAACTGGACAGGAGGAAAACAAGAAAAAATATACATATATACAGGTACAGCTCATTTAAGGAACTTAGGTGCAAAACTCCTTAAAAAAATATTATTAACACATTAAGTGTTACCACACATATTATTTTCAAAAAGAATATTGTATCATATTCATGCTGAATTTATCCCAGAAACACAAATTTGGTTTAACATTAAATATCAATCAATGTACACTAACAGATTAGAAGAAAAATTGTAATTTCAATAGACACTATTTAACTAGAAATCGTAATCAGTGAAGTAAGGCAAGAAAAACTAAATGTTATCAGCACTGGACCCAGGGAACAAATTATCATTTCTCATAGTTAACACGATTGAATCTAAATAAATTCCAAAATAATCAACGGGAAAACCAGTTGAATTTATAAGAAAGTTTATCAAGGCTTCTGCAAAAAAAAAGTCAATATGTGAAGATAACAAATATTTAGAAAATTAAATAAAAAATCCATTATCTGGAAATAATTTTCACAAAAGATGTACAAGGTTTCTAATGGGAAAATTATAAAACCTTACTGAGAGACAGTAAAAATGACTTAAATAATGGAAAGACACATTTTATCTGTAGATTGAGAGGCTCAGTAATTTTACAAAATACTTATCAAATTGATATATAGATTCAATGCAATTCTAATCAAAACTTGGCAAGATATTTTTGATTCTGAAAGCTGATTCTTAACCCATACGGCAATACAATAGAACAAGAATAGTCAAAATGCTTTTGAAGAAAGAAAAACAAGATGAGAAAACTTACTGTAGCAAGTACTGAAATATATTTTAAACTGTAATAATGAAAACACTATAGAAATTATGCAGGTATAGACAAACATACCAATGGACAGAGGCCAATACTTCTAGAGGTCCTTAATACACAACAGAGGCATTTAATAAGTTTTGCTCGAAAAAACTGGCATCCATGTAAAAAATAAAATTATATTGTTACCTTGTACCATACATAAAAATGAATTCTAAGTGGATTAAAGACCTACAACTTTGAGTGAAGAATAAAGGAGGATATTTTCATGCCCTTGGATAAGAAAAGATTTTTACGTGTTAAACATAAAGAATAAAAAGATTGATAAATTTAACAACATTAAAACTGAGAACTTCTCTTCAAATAATTATCATGAAGAAACTAAGAAGATAATCCATAGAATCAGAGTAGACATTTGTAAAAAATAAAACTGGACTAGTATTCAGAATATATAGAGAATTCTTGTCTAGTACTGGCTGACCATACAAAAGCAAAAACAATAACAACAAAAAAACAGCAGACAAAGAACTTGAAAAATGACTTCACTCAGGAGAAGATCCAAATGCCTAACAATCGTAGGAAAAGATGTTTGACCTCACCAGTAGAGAAATGCAATGAGACCACCATTTTGGAATATTTTAGTAGTCTGATAAAACCAAATACATTTATGACCCAACAATTCTACTCCTGTTTATATGCCTGGGAGCACTCATAGCACAGTGATTAAGAACTCAGCTACTAATCAAAGGTTGGCAGTTTGAATCCACCAGCTGCTCCTTGCAAACCCTACGGGGCAGTTCTACTCTGTCCGTCCGATAGGGTACTATGAGTCGGAATCGACTAGACGACACCAGGTTTGGTTTTTTGTTTTTGTTTTTTGTTTTTTTTTTTGTTGTTAGGTGCCATTGAGTCGGTTCCAGCTCATAGTGACCCTATGTGCAATAGAACGAAACACTGCCAGGTCCTGCACCGTCCTCACAATTGTTGCTATGTTTGAGCCCATTGTTGTTGACTGTGTCAATCCATCTCGTTGAGGATCTTCCTTTTTTTCCATGACCCTCTACTTTACCAAGCATGACGTCCTTCTCCAGGGACTGGTTCCTCCTGATAACATGTCCAAAGTATGTGAGACAAAGTCTTGCCATCCTTGCTTCCAATGAGCATTTTGGCTGTACTTCTTTCAAGACAGATTTGTTCGTTCTTCTGGCAGTTTGTAGTATATTCAATATTCTTTGCCAACACCATAATTCAAAGGCATCAATTCTTCTTTGGTCTTCCTTATTCATTGTCCAGTTTTCACATGCGTATGAGGCAATTAAAAACACCATAGCTTGGATCAGGCACGCCTTAGTCCTTAAAATGACATCTTTGCTTTTTAACACTTTAAAGAGAAATTTTGCAGCAGATTTGCCCATATTTTTGGTTTATATGACCTATATAAATATGTGTTTAAATGCAAAGGGATCTATGTAAAAGAAGATTCATAGCAGAAATACGTTTATTTGCCAAAAATAAAAGCAACCTAAGTATCTGTCAACAATCCAATAGATAAATAAAATTGTGGTAGATTAATATAATGGAAAAGTATGCATCAGTAAAAATAAATGGATTATGCCACCATCACCACCAGTTGTCATGGAGTTGATTACAACTCATGATGACCCCATCCATGCATGTTAGAAAAGAACTGTGCTCCATAAAGTTTTCAATGGCTAATTTTTCAGAAGTAGATCATCAAGCCTTTCTTTTGAAGAGCCTCTGGGTGGACTCAAACCTCCATCTTTTAATTAGCAGCCAAGCATCTTAACCAGCTGCACCCCCAAGGGACTTCAAATGGACTATAAAAACCAAAAAACCAAACTTGTTGCTGTTGAGTTGATTCCGACTCATAGCGACCCTCTAGGACATAGTAGAACCGCCCCCACAGAGTTTCCAAGGAGCGGCTGTTGGATTTTTTAGCAGCCAAATGCTTAATAACTGTGCCATGAGGGCTCCTCAAATGGACTATAGGTACCACAAAAAAAAAAAAAAAAGTTAAATATTATGAGCAATATTAAGAAAAAAAGGTCCAGTATAGTCTGTGTGAGTCAAAATTGTCAACCCAAATTAGTATGTTTATTAATTAATTTTATCTTTTTCATAGAAAATTCAAAATTAGGTAAAATTCAAATACAGTTAAAACTAAGCTGCATTGTTTCAGGATTCATACATAGACAGTAAAAGTATAAAGGGGAAAGTTTGCCTCTGGTGGAGGGAAAGGGGGCTATGGATTGAAGAGAAGACAAGGGGGCTTCTTGGGTGCTTGCAATGTTACAATTCTCCTGGGTAGTGGTTACACAGGAGTTCATTTTATAACTATTTGCAAAACTATAAATTTAAGTTTTATACCCATTTTGGTGAAAGTTATATCTCATAATTAAAAGAATTAAAAATATAAAACAGAAAAGGAGAGACAGAGACTGAAGAAAGGGAAAGGAAGAAGAGAAAAGGGAACTATATACTACATGAGACATGAAAGCAGTTACTCTGTGCAAACGGGTGAAGTTTGTTGAGAAGGGTTTTTAGCGGGATCGTGAAGTGTGAATTAGATTTGCTTAAACAGAAATGTAGGCAGGGACATTCCAGGCAAAGGAAAGAGTACGCGCAGAGACCTGGAGGTAGGAAAGCTCAAGGGTTTTTCAGGGTTCAGAAGTTAGATTAGTCAAGTGAGGCAGAAATGTCATAAAGCAGAGCAGTGAGAGATCGGACTAGAAGGTGGGTTCGGTTCAAGTCATGTGGGACCTTAAAGGGCAAAATGAAAAATTGAGGTCTTGACCACTGCAGAGATAAACGCAAGAAATATTTTTGCCTATGAGTTACATTTTTCCCGTGCTGCATCAAAATGGTTGTAACTTCCATGTTTATTTATATCGCTTCCTGGAAATTATATGATCTTTCTACTTAATTTTAAAATTTCTTCCAGTAAATGCACAACCAAATGGCAGGCAAGGGATGGCATTTGAGATAAGTGGATAATTGCTCTTCATTGGTGTAAAGCAAATATTAGCTTGACCCCCGCTGAGATGATCATATATTAGGAATAAGCAGATCTGCTTAGCCACAGAGGGCCTGCTGACTCAGCAAGCGCAACATCTCAACAACCCTGCCCATGTCTTCCTCTGCTCGCCGTACATTCCATGTGAATAAAGTGTGTGCGTGTGCATGCACGCGTGCGCATGTGCGCGCAGAGAGGGAGGGAGGTTGAATAGAAAATTCTAAAGTTAAAAAAAGAGTGTTACAGGGAAATATCTTTGGGAAGAGAAAGGGAAGTTATCAAACAAATAGAGTTGACCTGAAAAGACAATAAGACACCCAAGAGCAGCGGATCCACTTCAAAATCCTCATCATCATACTTACACGTAAGCCGGAAATAGCCAACATGTCTACCAAGTATACCACATTCACACTGGAATGAATGTCTAATGATTAATATCTTGTTTTCTGTGCTCACTGGCTTTTAAAGTTGGATCTAAAGTTACAGCTCAAGCAGGAGCTAAAAGAAATTCAAACTGAAAAGTTGTTTTTGTCAAGATCAAAAGGGAAGCAGGTGTCAATGCACATCTTCAGTAAATTAGCTGTTAATTGTCAAAAATTCTTCATGAAATCTTCATTTTCTTTGTCTCTCCTCTGGCAACAAAGCTTAGTAAAAACAAAAGAAACAATCATACACTCCCTGGGTGATGAATTTCTTCTTCCACTGAGTCCCCATACCATGGGCTGTGCCCCCTTTCTACTAAATTACCGTGTATGTCTGAAAAATGAAATGTAAACTGCAGCAGGGATTACACAGATAATTTAGGTCAAAAATAAATTCTCCAGAAACATCCAGATTGAAGCAAACATGTTTTCTATGGTTCGTATCATCCTGATAATTGCCTTAATTCTCCATTTCATTTTGCTTCTGTAGACAGCTTAATGGCAGTTAAGATCTTTGGATCTTGCAGCATAAGAATAAATACTCAATTAAGCCTTTTTAAAATGAGTCAGAGACAGAAAATCACTGTAGCTGTAACTGAGGATTGCTCTCCACTCCCAACCATTTGCTGGCCTGTATGTTTTCAGATGCAATTGGAAATACGGAGAATATTTATACTGATAAAGGAAAGGGAATGAATCAGTAACTCATGAAAAAAAAAGAATTTCTTCTTACCAAAGTGTCAAATTAAAGTCTGTTGCTGTCTGTAGAATGGGGTTCAGATCACCATTATCACAATCATTCCCAAAGAGTAGAAGAAATTTGCTACTTTTCAGACAATGTATGGGGTCTGGGAACTCAAGGCAAAATCCGTTAATCAATCCATCAATCAATGTATTCATTCATTCAGAAAGTATTTACTAAACTCCTACCAAGTGCCAGATGCTACTGTACAAACTTGGGATACGTCAGGGAACAAAAGAAAGCAAAGACTTCTGACCTCATGAAGTTTCACATTCTAGTGGGGAAGAGGGAGGCAGACTAAATAGACATAATAAATAACTAAATGATAATACTGTGTGTGAGGGTGAAGAGTACTATGGGAAATGAAAAAGTAGAGCAGGCCAAGGGGATTAGGGAGTCCTTGAGAACAGGTGTTGCCTTCTTAAGTATAATGCTCAGGAAAAAAGCTCAGTTAAAACTTGACATGAACAAAGATTTGAAGGAAGTGAGAGATAGGTTGCTGTTATTAGGTGCCATCAAGTCAATTTTCAACTCACAGTGACCCCATGTGACAAAGTAGAGCTGTCCCATAGGGTTTTCTAGGCTGTAATCTCTACAGGAGCAGATAGCCAGGTCTCTCTCCCATGGAAACACTAGGTGGGTTTGAACCACCAACCCTTCAGTTAGCAGCCAAGCGCTTAACTGTTGCACCACCAGGGCTCTTTTACCCGTGTAGGTATCTGGGAAAAGAGGGTTTCCTGCTGTGAAAATATGCAGAAGAAAGGCCTTAAAGCAGGATCGCATCTGATATATGTGAGGAACAGAAAGGAGTTCAGAGTCTGAGCGACAATGTCAGCAAGAGATTAGTAGGATTTGGGAACTGAGTATTATGTAGGCCATTGTAAGGACTTGGGCATTTATACTGAGTGAGTTAGAAGCCATTGTTGGTGTCAATTGTTGTTGGGTGTCCTAAAGTCAGTTCCGACTCATAGCAACCCTATGTACAACAGAATGAAACACTGCCCAGTCCTGTGCCATCCTAATGATCTTTGTTATGCTTGAGCTCACTGTTGCAGCCACTGTGTCAATCCATCTTGTGAGGGTCTTCCCCTTTTTCACTGACCCTCTACTTTACCAAGCATGATGTCCCTCCTGATAACATGTCCAAATTATATGAGACATAGTCTCACCATCCTTGCTTTTAAGGAGCATTCTGGCTATACTTTTTCCAAGACAGATTTGTTCATTCTCATGGCAGTCCATGGTATATTCAGCATTCTTCACAAACACCCTAACTGAAAGGTGTCAATTCTTCTTTGGTCTTCCTAATTTATTGTCCAGCTTTCACATGCATATGGGAGGTAACTGAAAACACCATGGGTTGGGTCAGGTACTTCTTAGTCCTCCAAGTGACATCTTTGCTTTTCAACCCTTTAAAGAGGTCCTTTGCAGGAGATTTCCCCAATGAAATGTGTTATTTGATTTCTTGTATTCTTGAGATGATCTCTAAATTCAGGTAGGATATACTCAAGGTCGTATTTTGGCTCTCATGGACTTGTTCTAATTTTCTTCAGCTTCAACTTGAACTTATATACAAGCAATTGATGGTTTTCTGTTCCACAGTCAGCCCCTGGCCTTGTTCTGATTGATGGTATTGAGCTTTTCCATCATCTCTTTCCACAGATGTAGTCGATTTGATTCCTGTGTATTCCATTTGGCGAAGTCCACATGTATAGTCACTGTTTATGTTGTTGAAAAAAGGTATTTGCAATGACAAAGTCATTGGTCTTGCAAAATTTTATCATGTGATTTCTGACATTGTTTCTATCACCAAGGCCGTATTTTCCAACTACTGATCCTTCTTCTTTGTTTCCAACTTTCACATTCCAATCACCAGTAATTATCAATGCATCCTGATCGCATGTTCTATCAATTTCAGACTGCAAAAGCTGGTAAAAATCTTAAATTTCTTCATCTTTAGCAGTTGGTGCGTAAATTTGAATAATAGTCGTATTAACTGGGTCTTTCTTGTAGGCATATGGATATTTTCCTATCACTGACCACATTGTACTTCAGGATAGATCTTGAAATGTTCTATGAATGCAACATCATTCCTCTTCAATTTGTCATTCT
Organism: Trichechus manatus latirostris; assembly: GCF_000243295.1. NCBI lineage: Eukaryota > Metazoa > Chordata > Mammalia > Sirenia > Trichechidae > Trichechus > Trichechus manatus. The sequence goes on from NW_004443978.1 coordinate 13,467,016, forward strand.
CGGCATAGTAGACCTTGTGACTGTCTGATTCAAAATGGCCAATACCAGCCCATTTCAGCTCACTAATGCCTAGGATATTGATATTTATGCATTCCAATTCATTTTTGACAATTTCCAATTTTCCTAGATACATACTTCACACATTCCATGTTCCAATTATTAATGGATTTTTTGCAGCTGTTTCTTCTCATTTGAAGTCATGCTACATCAGCAAATGAGAGTCCTGAAAGCTTGACTCCATCTATGTCATTAAGGTTGACTCTACTTTGAGGAGGCAGCTCTTCCCTAGTTGTATTTTGAGTGCCTTCCAACCTGAGAGGCTGATCTTCTGGCACTATACCAGACAATGCTCTACTGCCATTCATAAGGTTTTCATTGGTTAACTTTTTTTTCAGAAGTAGACTGCCAGGTCCTTCTTCCTAGTCTGTGTTAGTCTGGAAGCTCAGCTGAAACATGTCTGCCATGGGTGACCCTGCTTGTATTTGAAAACCGGTGACACAGCTTGCAGCATCACACCAACATTCAAGCCCCCACAGTATGGCAAACTGACAGATGCCATTGGAGAGTTTTAAACAGAGAAATGATGTAATCTGAATTATGCTTTAAAAGGATCACTCTTGCTATTGTGCTGAAAAGAGTCAATAGGAGAGAGAGATGACAAAAGTGAGAAGTGATAGTAGCTTTGGACAGCATGGCAGCAATGGAGGTGGTGCAAAGTGACTAAATTATAAATATATATTGATAGTGAGCCAACAGGATTTCCCGATTGGTTGTTGAATATGAGAGTAAAGGAGGAGTCAAGCTCGTGCTTTTAGCACCTGGAAGAAAGTCATGATCAATTGAAATTAAAACAGAACAAAAAAAGGTAGAGTAAAGCTTGGTGGGGGTGAAGAAATCAGTTCAGTTTTGCATCTGTTAAGCTTGAGTTGTCTGTAGACACCCAAATGGAAATGTAGAGTAGCAGTTGGCTATAGAAGTCGGAAATGAAAGGAGGTCTGGACAAGAAATATGAGTTTAATGAGCCCCCACTCCTTCCAAATGCTTGAAGTTCTTCTCAGGATGACAGTGCTTCTTCCTCGTCTTTCTAGGGATTTTTCATGGTTTTATTTTTCTACCCTCTAATTCTCATCAAAACTTATCTGCCTTTCACCCCATCTCCACTCTATAGATAATTAATTTGACTAAGACTTCTCTCTAAATGACAATAACAATAATCGTAGATCCTGGAGACCCTGAATGACTGCATAGAGAAGAGATTCTCTGCCAAACTACATTAGACTGTGACTTGAAGGAGAAACAAACTTTGTTACGATAAGCTATTGAAATTGTGAAGTTGTTTACGACAACTTGCATATCTTGACTCATAGAGACATTGAATATTTACTATATGATCTAAATTCTTGAAATATAATGCCATTATTATTCCAACTTTAAGTCCTTGAAGGCAGCAGGTAAAGCAGAGGGGTGACTTAATAACCTCAAGCCTGTCTTCAACTTCTTCAAACAGTTTTTGCCTTTCCATTATGCCATTCCCTACTCTTATATCATCTCCACCATATAATCCTTTTCTCCTGTAGTTCATCGTAATATGTGTCATTAAATAACAAGGCTGAGTTACCCCACTATAGCTGTCCAGTGTCAACTAGAACCTAGTAGTTGCTTATCAAGCTTCATTTGTTTTTGTTTTTTTTTTGGACAAATGAGTTTATGCTAACGTTTTTAATGTTCACTTTCACTTGCTCTTATCTCTTTGCAGCCTAGCTTTCATTCTCACTACTGGGCTTCAGTGTCCTAAGTTTAACTTCACTGGGTAATTTGCAGTCCTAACGTAACTAATACTGCTAGATCTTTTGCCCTGAAACCTTCTTTTCTCTTGCCTTCTGTGAGACTACTGTTTTTCTCCTGGTTCATTTTTTGCATCTCCATGTACTTCTTCTATGTCTCCTGACTCTTTAAATGTGGTCTGATCACTGGCTCGCTTCTTCTCACAGGATGTGCTTTCTCTGGCTACAGGTAGAACTTATACATTGATGTCTTTAAAATCTAGACTTGAACTCATATTGCTCTTTTAGCTCCAGATTCATATTTCAAGTTGTGATGGAACATCTCAAACTGAATGTCTGTTTTGAAGCACTTTGAATTCATTATAATCCAAACTTAATTTAGCTTTTATTACTATATTATATAATCCATCATTAAAGCTAGGCCTGACAGTGCTGTCCCTGTTTGTTCTTCTAAAAATTTTATGGTCTTAGTTTGCACATTTAGGTCTTTAAGCCATTTGAATTTGTTTTTGTGTAAGGTGTGAGGCATGGATCCTGTCTCACTTTTCTGCATGTGCAAATGCAATTTTCCCAGCACCATTTATTGAAGAAACTCTTCTTTCCCCATCTAAAGGACTTAGCACCCTTGTCAAAAATCAGTTGACCGTAGATGTATGGGTTTATTTCTGGAGTCCCAATTCTATTCCATTGGTCTATGTATCTACTGATACACCAGTTCCAGACTGTTTTGATTACTGTAGTTGTATAAAATCCCATTGCCGTTGAGTCAATTCTATTCCTATAGCAACCCTATAGAACAGAGTAGAACTGCCCCATAGGGTTTCCAAGAAGGGGCTGGTGGAGTCGAACTGCTGATCTTTTGGTTAGCAGCTGAACACTTAACCACTGCACAACCAGCTGTATAGTATATTTTAAAATCAGGAAGTGTGAGTCCTCCTACTTTGTTCTTCTCTTTCAACATTGTTTTAGCTAGTCAGGGCCTCTTGTCATTCCATATAAAGTTGAGGATTAGTTTTTCTATTTCTGTAAAGAAGGCTCTTGGAATTTTCCAAAAGACAAAATAAATAAATGGGACTTTATAAAAATTAAAAACTTTTGTTCATCAAAAGACTTTACCAAAAAAGTGAAAAGACAAACTACTAACTAGGGGAATATCTTCAGAAAACATGCAACCAATAAGAATCTAATAACCAAAACTTAACAACAAAAATGTAAATAATCTAATCATAAAATGGGCAAAGGACTTAAATAAGCATTTCACCAAAGAGGACATTCAAATGGCCACCAAACACATGAAAAGATACTCAGCGTCATTAGCCATCAAAGAGATGAAAATCAGAACCACAATGAGATACCATTTCACTTCCACTAGGATGGCTAAGGTAAAAAAAAAAAAAAA
>NW_004443978.1:13470298-13506985 GCF_000243295.1 Trichechus manatus latirostris
GACAGACTATAACAAATGTTGATGAAGATGTGGGGAAATTGGAATCCTTATCCATTGCTGGTGGGAATGCAAAATGGTACAGCCGTTGTGGAAAACAGTGTGACAATTCCTCAAAATAACTAAAAATAGAACTACCATATGACCCAGAAATTCCACACCTAGTATATACCCAAAAGACTTGAGAGCAGAGACTCAAAAAGAAACTTGTACAGCAATGCTCATTCCGGCATTATTCACAATAGCCAAAAGGTAGAAACAACACAAACGCCCATCAAAAGATGAACAGATAAACAAAATGTGGTATATACATACAATGTAATACTACTCAGCCAGTAGGAGAAATGAAGTCTTGATACATGCTACAGTATGGATGGAACTTGAAGACATTATGCTGAGTGAAATAAGCCAATCACAAAAGGACAAATATTGTATGACCTCACTTATACAAAAGGCAAATGTATAGAGACCAAAGTTTATCAGTGGTTACCAGGGGTGGGAGGAAGGGAATAGGGAGGTTAACGGTAATAGAAAAATAACATTGATTGAGGGAAGTGTTGCACAGTCAATTATTGTCATTGCTGTCAATAAGTTGTACACCTGTAAAAAGTTGAGTTGGCAAAAGTCGTTGGATAGATATACTTACAACAACAACAACAAAAAAGAGTAGCTGCTGCTGCCACTTATGTATAACCAAACACCTTTTTTTCCTTGGTTTGGAGGGTTAGGATCATGGTTTCATGGACATCCCAGTTAATTCACCTAAAAACATGTTTAATGCTTCTGTTCTATCTCCTATTTCGTTGAGTACTGCCTGGAGTCTTAAAAGCTTTCAAGCAGCCATTCAAAGCACACCAATTGATCTCTACTCACCTGGAGCAACAGAGGAAGAAGGAGAGTCAGGAATAGGAGGAGGATATGGAATGTGTGGCTAATTGCCTCCATGAACAACTGCCTCTTTTGCCATGAGACCAGAAGAACTAGATGGTGCCTGGCTACCATTACTGAACATTTTGATCTAAGATTCCATAGAAGAATCGTGATCAAAAAGGGGAAAATACAGAACAGAATTTCTCATTCTCATGAACACTAGACTTTCTGGAGCCATGGAGGGTGGATGAACCCCTGAAACTATTGCCTTGAGGTAATCTTTAAAACCTTAAAATTTTCCCTGAAGTCACCTTAACTAGTAAAGAAGATCTTCCTTGAGCATTATTCCCTTTTAAGAACTATTTGTATGGGATCAAATTGACAACAACAATTCAAATGATTAAATAGAAACTGTCTTCATTATCTAGTGATGCTATAACAGAAGTATCACAGGTGGATGGCTTTAACAAACAGAAATTTATTCTTTCACAGTTTAGGAGGCTAGAAGTCCAATTCAGGGTGCCAGCTCCAGGGGAAGGCTTTCTTTTTCTATCAGCTCTGGGGGAAGGTCCTTGTCATCAGTTTTCCCCCGGTCTAGGGGAAGGACCTTGGGTCCAAAGAACGTGTTCTGCTACTGGCTCTTCTTGCTTGGTGGTAATGAAGTCCCTCCCCTCTCAGCTTGATTCTCTCTTTTATGTCTCAAAAGAGACTGAATCTATAAAACTAAACCTTTAGATTGAGTCCTGCTCATTAACATAACTGCCTCTAATCTTGCCTCATTAGCATCATAAAAGTTTGAATTTACCACACATAGGATAATCACATCAGATCACAAAATAGTGGACAACCACACAATACTGGGAGCCATGGCCTAGCCAAATTGACACACAATTTGGGGAGACAAAATTCAACCCATGTTGATATGTTGTGGGGTTGTTAACCAATGTCATAAAACAACATGTGTACTTCTGTTTCATGAGAAACTATTTGTTCTGTAAGCCTTCACCTGAAGTACAATAAAAATAAATTAAAAAAAAAAAAATTCAACCCATAACAGGAAACTTAGGGGACAGAGAATTTATGTTAATGAGGAACAACTCCAAAAATGAGGATGAGAATCACTGCACAACTTGAAGAATGTAATCAATTTCACTAAATTGTGTGTGTAGAAACTGCTGAATTGGTGTATGTTTTGTTGTGTATATTCTCAACAACAACAAAACAAATAAAATTTAGAAAAAAAAAACAAACCCCAAAACTTAATTTAGCATTTTACCTCCAACCAACACAGCCAAACCCATCCTTTCTCTTGTGTGACTGATTGGTAGATTAAACACACAATAAATATTGATGATAGAGAGCTGCTTTCACCTAATCTCTAATCTCTCACACTCAGTTTGTCATAAAATCCCATCAATCCTAAGTATTTTATTAATTTGTTTCTCTCTATGCACACAGCTAAAACCATAGATTTTTGGCCTACATTTGCATTAACCTCCCACCCAGAGTCCCTGCCCAAAATTGCACTTCTATCCAATTTATCCAGCTACAAAAATGATTTTAAAAAGCAACATTGTAATTGATTTTGGCTGTTTTTTTAAGTGTCCTAAACTCAAGTCTCTTCCATTTAATACCAGAGTTGATTACTTGCCCCTCCCAAATACAGCATTTGTTTCAAACTTCAGTTCTAGAATCTGACCTCCTCTGCTTGACCCGAGATCTAATTCCCATCTGTTAAATAATTCCTTTGGGTATGTGTGATTAGTAAGGTTGTGTGTCAACTTGGCTGGGCCATGATTCTCAGTGGTTTGGCAGTTATGTAGTTTGGCAGTCATATAATGATGTAATCGCCTCCATGATGAGATCTGTTATGAGTAGCCAATCAGTTGAAAGGGAGTTTCCTTGGGGGTGTGGCCTGCATCCAATATAGGTAGACTTTCTGGCAATGCTTACTGGCTTTTACTCTGCTCTGGATCCTGCATTCGGCTCATCAGATCTGACCTCCAGTTCTCGGGATTTGGGCCAGCAGCCTGCAGTCTGACCTGTGGATCTTTTGTTCATCAGCACCTGCAGCTACGTGAGTCAGGAAAGGCCTCCAGCCTGACACCTGATGCCTGACCTCAGACTTGGGCCTTGCCAGCTTGTGGACTATGTCCTCTGTCTTAATTTTTAATTCTCTCCGCTTCAGTGGCATTGCCCCAATTGATTCTTTTCTTAGTCCTTTAAATCCTTTAATCTCTACTTTCCTCCCTTTTATCTCTCTCTGTCTCTCTCTCTATCCATCCATCCATCAATCTATCTCTTGATTTATTTAGTCTATTGGCTATTTTTCCCATTCATCAAATGTGTCTATTCCCCAAGATTCAATTTTGAGCCTCTTTGCTCTCATCTTAACCTCTACTTAAAGCAAAGGTTCTCATCCAAGGTGCTGAGGTACAATGGTTGTCACAGATAATTTATTTACAAATGACTTTCTCACTCCATGCCAAAAGAACAAAAAAAGGGTCTGGATAGTTATTTTCTTCCTTCAAGTACACTTTATTAGGTGACAAAACAAATCTATAGCCAAAGATAGAAAATGGAAACTTGCACGGAAATTCTTCACCAGCGACTGCTCACACAGAAAGAAAATGTGCAACTTAGCCAGTGGCATATCCTGGTGCAGTATGTCACTGTCCTAGGTTAAAAACATTTAGGTCAATTCCATTTATTGAGCTGACTACCAAAAGTTAAAACTACCCTAAATGAAATAGAGCATGTTAACAATGCCCTTCTGATTTCTCATGTAATGTGTTGAGATCTGGTGTGGAATTTATGAAAAAAGTAGCTCTTACAATTCTTCCAGAAAAATTGTCAATACAGTGGCTTCTGTTAAACTAAATTTAAGGGATTTTAGTACTTGTTAAAAGCAATTCATCTTTATTATAATTATCCTCCCGTATTCATTATGAGTCAGACAAACAAATAAATTAACCATTAGTGGTGACATCATGGGCTTTTGTGCACAAATTATTTCAATTAAAAACTCAAATTACTCAGTTAAAACTCTTTTATTTTTATTGTTGCTGTAATTCAAGACAGTTATTGTTTTATTTTCTCAAAATTGAGTTATTTTACTACCCTAATAGACAACATTATGAAAAATTAGTAGAATTGAGTATTTTTATTCGACTCAGAAAAAAAGGTAAATGTATATTAAAGGAAACACTTGGAATTGCATGTCAATGCAAACAATTAAAGGGATTTTTTTTTTTTTTTTACAGGCAGACATATTTCCCAGGAATTATATAAAAGTAACAAGAAATGGGTATAAGGCATCTCACTGAAGATAGTTCTTGTTTTCTGAAGGCATGCTGTTAATTCACTTTACTTCCAGAAAACAAAATACTGCATCTATATATGTGTGAGCAAATATCTTACATGGCATTTGCTGTGTTTTCTTAATGCCTCACTGAGTAACCAGCAAATTCTTTTTTATTACATGAAATTTTCAGGTGAGAGTGGTTTGGGCACCAGTCTTTCCAGGGCAAAGGAAAATATATAGGGAAATTGAGAGTGGAAAGTTCCATGTCAGTATCCTGTCTCAGCAGTTCCTCTACACTTTCTCTCCCACCTGTCTTGTCCATCTTTCTCAGTTATGGTGTTTTTTTTGGATAAGTGTGGATTGTCTGACAGTTGGGTTACAATTTTAAACCCTGCAGAACTCCTATTTGTTGACTCTACTTGACCCTGGACATTTCACCATTCTCTTTTCTCTCATTTCCTTAATACACCTCTTTCCCTAACCCAGCATGCCATCACCCCCTCTCAGGACTTGGTGGCTTTGTATACTACTTGCTCACACGTCATGCTCCTATTCATCCTTCAAAACATCCTTTGCAAAACCTTGTCTGACATCCCTGCTCTTCTTTCTCCCACCCACATCAGAGTTAAGTCCTCCTTCTCCATGCTTCTGCAGTACCCTGAGCATATCTCTACTTTAACGTGAATTTCCTAGCACAGAATTGTTGGTTCCTACATCTCTCTTCCTGACTATATACATAGATCTCTTTGAAAGCGATGTCTTTTTCATCATCCTAATGACCTCAATGGCTGGTACACGTGAGTGTTCTTTTGATCTCTGGCTGCCTCCAGTATGACAAGGTGGTGACAGCATTTGAATTAAGTGAGGAAAGAAGACAGAAAATCCAGAAAATTAAAATACAATATACACTCTCCCTCTGAAGTTAGATCTTAATTCTCATAGTTATTTTGTGTCTGTGTGCATGCATAAATATGAGGTGGGTGTGGACTAGACTTGGCTTGCCTAAATACTTACCATGTAAAATCTGGGTTAGAGAACACACCCCAGAACTAGACTATCTGGTTATTAACTCAAGCTATGCATCCTACTAACAGCGTGACCCAGGGCAAGTCACTTAACTTCTCTCTGCCTCTGCCCTCTCATCTGTAAAACAAGGAGAATGAAAGTTTCAATTCCATCGGGTTTGTTGTGAGGATTAATGGGATGTTTCATGTAAAGAGTTTAGAACCATACTGGCACACAGTGACAACTATATAAGTGTTAGCAGCTATTATTATTATCATCATTATTTTTGATATTATTGTTAAATTTTCCTTACTAGAGGAAGAACAAGTGAGGACATTATTTTTACCATCTTTCTTTGGGTTTAGGGAAACCCCTCATAGAGTCACAATAAATGAGAGTGGAAAGCAATGATTAGATTCTAGCCTCTGTTGAGACTTTATTTACTTTCCTTATCTGGGCATGCCCTGGAGGTAGGATAAGAAAGAGGTAATATGCTACTTTTTTAATTTGCAGGACAAAAGACTTAATTGGCTTTTTGCAGAAGATACCTCTGAAGGAAAACCTCTGGCACTCTGAATAAGGACATGTTTTGTAATACTGATCCTCTACTTTGGGTCAGGCACTGCACTAGACATTGGGGATGTAGTGGTGAACTTGAGATGCTCTCAAAGAACATTCATTCTAATGATTTATTTTAATCATCTCTTGCTCCTTCCCCTATATACTGAATTATGGATTGTAAGACTATATTGACCGGACTGTTCTTAGTTTTACTCTTTATTTATTTTGAGTTACATATTTAGAGCTACAGCTCTCAAAGTTGCGAGATAAAAATAATAATTTGGAGAGTCTTATCTTTGAAGTAGCTATGTGCCACAATAGCTCAAATGTATTTATTGAAAGGATATATATGAGGACAAGGAGCTGACAGGTCAAATATGTCGATCAGTTCCTCAGTCTAGCTGATAGGAAAGAAATCCTCATGGCCAGGCATCACAAAACTGCAGGAGGGAGTAGATCAATGGAGGTGTGGAAGTGGAAGATGCCAATTCACTGAAACTCAATCCACCCAAAGATCATCCAATGACTAGTGCAACAATTTAATAGGACAAATTTTTTTGAAGTATTATTTTTGCTGATGTTTCTGCACATGTCTCAGAGGCTGATAGACAAGAGCAGTAAACCTGTTTTAGGATAAATTGCAGCAATTGTTTTGCTGTCAAAGGCAGGGCAGGAACAGAAGCAAATTCAAGATATCAGTTACTCAAAATAAGTAAATAAAAAACACAGTAAGCTGCATTTAAGAGAAAGTCAGTGCTTTCATATGTAAAAATCATAGACAAAGAGATGTTGACATAGAGACTATAATCCAGCCTACACTTATACAGATACCTTAAATATATCAATAATGGCAAAGGGAAAGGATGAACTTCTTAATGAGTTTCAATGAGGCAATAGGATACCCATATAAGAAAGAAATGCATTTGTATCTGTATCACACACTCTACCATACTAGGTCTACTAAAGACTTAAGTGTAAAAAGCAAGCCTATAAAGCTTTTATAAAAATGTTATGGGATGATACCTTCATGACCTTAGAATAGAAAAGGTTTTCTTAAATAAGATATTAAAAGCATGGCATGGATTGAATTATGTCTCCCAAAAAATGTGTGTACCAATTTGTCTAGGCCATGATTCCCAGTGTTGTGTGGTTGTCTTGCGTTTTGTGATTGTAATTTTACCTTAAGATGGATTAGGGTGGGATTGTAACACCACATCTCTTATCCAATGTAAAGGGAGTTTCCTTGGGGTGTGGCCTACATCACCTTTTGTCTCTCAAGAGATAAAAGGAAAGGGAAGGAAGCAAAGAGCAGGGGACCTCATTTACCACCAAGAAAGCAGCACTGGGAGCACAGCCCATCCTTTGGACCTGGGGTCCCTGTGCCTGAGAAGCTCCTCGACCAGGGGAAGATTGAAAACAAGGACCTTCCTCCAGAGCGGACAGAGAGAGAAAGCCTTCCCCTGGAGCTGATACCCTGAATTCTGACTTCTAGCCTACTAGACTGTGAGAAAATAAATTTCTCTTTGTTAAAGCCATCCACTTATGGTATTTCTGTTATAGCAGCACTAGATGACTAAGACAAAGCCTAAACTATAAAGAAAAAGATTGACTAATTCAAATTCATTTAAAATAAGAAATCACACTTCATCAAAGGACACCATGAAAAGAGTGAAAAGACAAACCACAGAGCTGGAAAAAATATTTATATCGTGTATATTTGGCAAAGGACTGGTATTCAATATAAATAAAGAACTCCTACAAATCAATCTGAATAATAAAGTCAACGCAATAGAAAAAAAAAAAAACAGATAAAAGACTTGAAGAGATACTACACAAATAGGAAATCCAAGTGTCTGATACAATATGAGATGCTCAATTCACAAGTAATTAGAGAACTTCAAATTAATAAGATTTTTAAATAAAAATATATATTCATTAGATTCTAAAAATATTTTTAAAAGTCTGGTAGTAGTAAATGTTAGTGAGGGGTTGGAACTGCTGGTTGGAGCTGTAAATTGGTACAACCTCTTTAGAAACAGTTTGGCATTGTCTAGTGAAGTAGATGAGTATCTATGTCCCAGCAATTACAATCATAGGTATTCATACAAGGGAAAACTTCACACATATTCTCCAAGAGACATGTCCGAAGTCATTGACAGCACCATTGCAAGTAAAAGCCCTAAAATGGAATTATCCCAAATGCCTATTGCAGTGAGTAAAATAAAGTAAAATAAAATTGTGGCAAATTAACACAATGAAATACTATGTTGTATTAAAAATAACTATAGCTACAGGCAGCAACCTACTGAATGTCACAAATATAGTTTTGAGCAAAAGAATACATATGAGATTCAAAAATAGGAAAAATAAGCTATAATTTTAGAGATGCACATGTAGAAAATTATTATCACGAAAGTCAGAAGAATGACAACCTTTGGGAGAGAAAAATGGGATACGATAGGGAGTTCTGAGTTGCTGGCTATTCTTCACAAAGGTGATAGTTAAAGCAGTATTTCCTTTATAATTATTTTTTAAACTATTCAGGGGTTTTTAATATACTCTTTTGTGTGTATGGCGTATTACTCAAACAATATATGCACTGTGAGGGGATCAATCAGAAACAAAAAAAATTCCCTAAAATGTGTTAAAAACCATTGTCTTTTGTGATAAAGCCAAATAAAATAATTAATTATGTTAATATGAATTGTCTATAATAAGTATACGTTCATTTATACTAAAAATATGTTTATTTAAAAATAAGAGAGTCTAAAGCAAATCAAGGGTGAAACTATAGCTTAAAAATGCTCAGAAATTTGGGAAATTGGTCTTTCAGGAAAGTGATTGTCTTAGGTATCTATGCTGCTATAACAGAAATACCACAAGTTTTAACAAAGAGAAATTTATTCTCTCATAGTCTAGTAGGCTAGAAGTCCAAATTCAGGGTGCCAGCTCCAGGGGAAGGCTTTCTCTCTCTGTCAGCTCTGGAGGAAGGTCCTTGTCATCAACCATCCCCTGGTTTACGAGCTTCACAGTGCAGGGACCCTGGGTCCAACAGACATGCTTTACTCCTGGCAGTACTTTCTTGGTGGTATGAGGTCCCCCTGTCTCTCTGCTTGCTTCTCTCTTTTATATCTCAAAAGAGATTGACTTAAAACACAACCTGATCTTGTAGACTGAGTCCTGCCTCATTAACACAACTGCCTCTAATCCTGCCTCATTAACATCATAGAGGTAGGATTTACAACACACAGGAAAATCACATCAGATGACAAAATGGTGGACAATCACACAGTACTGGGAATCATGGCCTAACCAAGTTGACACACATTTTTGGTGGACACAATTCAATCCATAATAGTAATCATTAATACGTAGATTTTGGCAGATAAACCTATAACTTTTTCAAGATGGTTCTTATTCTATTCTATGAGTTCTGTGAATGATGGACCAATTGATCCTGAGAAAAATACTTACCTGTATGTGTTCATGTGTTACAAGATTGCAGAAATGTAGATCAACTCACTGCAATGCCCGCCCGAAAGCTTATCTACAAGCTAACACCGAGAATGTGCATTTAAGGATAGTAATACGTTCACGGCAAGTTGATTAAAGTCTCTACAAAGGGATCTGCCTGCACTTGTGTAGGTTACAAGGTAAAACACAGAGTCATGAAAAGTTTCTGTATAGATAGATTTTGAAGTTTTACAAACAGTTTGAGTTTTTGGGAAATGCTTTATTTTTCCCTTAACATCTGACCAAAGTTCAGTGAGATAGTCAGCACTAAGAAAGGGAAATTACAACCTCCACATGACTGGTCTTGGGAAGGAAACAACACATTCAATGAACTGGTCTGCTGCTGTACTCGGCCTACAGAGAAAACCGCCTCACTTTATTACATTGATATTTTAGGAAAGCGAAAACAGAAGTCATTGCTTTACATGATATCCGAATCATCCCTTTGTAGCACACATTAATTAGGACTTTCCGGGTTCTTTGCATCAGTAAGGAACCAAGTGGTATAATACATAGGATGAGGAGCCTCTCAGTGGAGACTGATGCTGACTTATGTCTCACTGCCCACAGTCCGGGGTGATCCCAATGAAAAGTTATTGATTCGACCAGAGTACTAGGACAGCAAACCCATGACTGGAACTCTAAGTAAAATGTATCGCATCTCTAATGACTCATTGCTTTTTAATCAGCCAATGAGTGAGATGCAAAGATGCACTAATTAGTTGGTTTCTATCAATTAAAACACTTGGTTAGGGCTGTTAACACATTGCTGTCAAGTCAATTTCGACTCATAGCAACCTTTTAGGACAGAGTAGAACTGCCCTATAGGGTTTCCAAGAAGGTAAATCTTTAAGGAATTGGACTGCCACATCTTTCTCCACGGAAGCGGCTGGTAATTTAGAATCACTGACCTGTCGCTTAGCAGCCAAGTGCTTAACCACTGCACCACCAGGGCTCCTTTAGGTTAGGGCGGTTTATAATTAATGCAAAGGGAGGTGGGAAGGAAAGGGGAGTAGCTAAGTAATGTGTAGAATTTAAAAAAATAAATTTTTCCAAAATGCATAGACATGTGTTTGTTCAACTCGTGATGAAATCACCATTTCATGAATGTTAAAGGAAATCAATATTTAATTTCAGGTGATTATCTTTGAATTTATTAACTGTGCTATTTCCTTGAAGCTTGGATGAAATTGGTCATTTTCACTTTTGCACTTCAAAACCAGATTTCAGAGGACTCCATGGTAGAGATGGTTTGATCGATTTTCCTTAACGAAGAAAAAGATATTACAGCTAACCATCAAATAGAAGACCCCAAAGACTGCTCATTTTCTAGATACTAAAGAGGCTAAAACTCCAGAGTTCAACCATAACTACCATGATATGTTGAAAACAGGTAAATTTCAAATACATTGCCACAGTACCTCCTTATAGTCAGCAAAGTGCATAAATTCTTCTCTACGAGTCTCTGTCTCAAACATTTGTTCAAAGTCCCTTACAATACAACTGCCTGTTATTTCAGAGCCTATAGTGCTTATTTCTTAAGAAACCATCATCCTTACATTTCTGATATTTACAGCCTGAATATGAAGTAAATATAGCTTTTGTTCAGTAGCATTCATGAATAAGCAGTGGTATTTCTCTCTGTGTGTGCAGAATCAAATGCTTTGGAAAGATTCATCTCTGTAAAAGGATAATTTGAAGGACTGCACTGAATAAAATTCAGGCCAGTTAGGGTTATAAAACTGTTTAAAATCAGCAGTGATTCTGCCTTGAAGAAGAATAATTAGAACCTTTAATGGGCAGAGTGCCTTTTGAAAATCTTTCTGGTGGCTAATATCACCATCCTCACATCCAAAAAACGGCCACTGAGTCGATAGATAACTAAGAACCTTATCTAAGGTCATGTGCAAACTGGAAGAAGAAATTTCAGGTCTCCTAATACATGTTCTCATTAGAATTACTACTCAAGCTGCTAATCAAAAGGTCTGCAATTCGAATCCACCACCTGCTCCTTGGAAACCCTATGGGGCAGTCCTACTCTGTCCTATAGGGTTGCTATGAGTTGGAAACCACTCGACGGCAATGGGTTTGGTTTCGGTTTGTCATATATTTTTGGGTTATAATAGTCCCCATAAATGTTATGGGTCTAACATGGTAGACTCCTGGTTCTGATATATCTGTGGTCTCCTGGAACAACAGCTTAAAGAAAACACTAACCCCCTTCTCCCTCTGGGCATTTGAGAATGAAGGCCAGCTTTGAGGAAGAAGGTTTGCTGGGCCACAGATAACCCTAACATGTCTTTGTGAAAATTACACAGACGCCCCTCATAAGTACAGGGTTTGGTAAACAGAGAAGCGTATTCTAATTAGCTGATGGTTGTGGCTCTTGGGACAAATACTATTTCCTGAAATCCAAAAGATCTCCACGTGCTTGAGATTACTTATATGTAAAAATGCTGCATATTGAAAGAAACATAGTAGTCATTTTAAACTCAGTAGTATGGCCTCATTAACATAACAGAAGGAAAACTTTATTTCTGAACTGGACTACATCCACAGGCATAGGAGTTAGAATTCTAACACGTATTTTAGGGGGATACATTCAATCCATAACAGTTAGGATCCAATGCTCTTGGTAAAAATTGAACCCTATTTTGATAAGAGGAAATGAGATTAAAGAATAACTGGCTTGGCACAGTGGTTAAGAACTGGGCTGCAAACTGAAAGGTCAGCAGCTCAAATCCAACAACTGCTCCTTGGAAACACTATGAGGCAATTCTACTCTGTCCTATAGGGTCACTATGAATCGGAATCGACTCGACGGAAATGGGTTTAGTTTAAAGGATTTTGCATGTTTAGTTTGACCACAATTTAAAAACACAGACATGATCATGTAATTCGGAGACTTTCTGTCGATGGTGTCAAAGCCTTCTCTTACGTGTTTTCATCCTCATGTCCAAATGTCCTGCTTACTCCACTTTCCCTACAACTACTGCCCCATTTCTTTACACTCTCTCATATATTACAGAACTCCTTGAAAGATGCCTATACTTGTTGCTTCCATTTCCTCTTCTCTTAATTTCTCTTGAACCCATTTATATCAGGCTTCCATCTCTACCACTCCACTATAACACCTTTTCTCCAAGTCCTCCATGATCCCCAAACCAGTGGTCAATTCTCAGGCTTCATCTTTCATAGGAAGCCATCTTCTCTCTCTCTTTTTTTTTTAATTGTACTTTAGATGAAGGTTTACGAAACAAATAGTTTCTCGTTAAACAGTCAGTACACATGTTGTTTTATGAGACTGGTTAACAACCCCACGACATGTCAATACTCACCCTTCTTGACCTTGGAGGATCTTTTTTTTTTTTTTGGTGAAAATATACATAAAGATACACCACTTCAAAAATTTCTACATGTACAATTCAGTGACATCGATTACATTCTTCCAGTTGTGCTGCTATTCTCACTATCCTTTTCCAAATTATTCTATCACCATTATCTTCAACTCACTGCCCCCTAAGCTTCCCATCAAACCTTTTGTGTTGCTGTTGTGAATTTGATCTTACATAGATAATTCTTTTTTTTTTTTTTGTACTTTAAATGAAGATTTACAGAACAATAGTTACTCATTAAACAGTTAGTACACATATTGTCTTCTGACAATGGTTAATAACCCCACGACATGTCAACACTGTCCCTTCTCAAACTTGGGTTCCCTATCATCAGCTTTCCTGTCCCCTCCTGCCTTCTAGTCCTTGTTCCTGGACTGCTGTGCCTCCTTAGTCCTGTTTTGTTTATGGGGCTGTCCAATCCCCGGCTGAACGGTGAAACTTGGGAGTGACTTCACCACTGAGCTAAAAGGGTGTCCGGGGGCCATACTCTGGGGTTTCTCCAGTCTGTCAGGCCAGTAAATCTGATCTTTTTTTGTGTGTTAGAATTTTGTTCTACATCCTTCTCCAGTTCTGTCCAGGGCCCTCTGTTGTGATCCTGGTCAGAGCAGTCACCGGTGGTAGCCGGGCACCATCTAGCTGTACTGGACTCAGTCTGGTGGAGGCCTTTATAGCTATGGTCCATTAGTCCTTTGGACTAATCTTTTCCTTATGTCCTGTTCTCTTCATTCTCCCTTGCTCCCGAAGGGGTGAGACCAGTGGAGTATGGTAGATGGCTGCTCACAGGCTTTTAGGATCCCAGACGCTACTCACCAAGGTAGAATGTAGAACACTGTCTTTATAAACTGTTATGCCAATTGAGCTAGATGTTCCCCGAGACCATGGTCCCCACAGCCCTCCACCTAGCAATTCAGTCCCTCAGGGGGTTTGGATGTGTCTATGGAGCTTCCATGACCTTTCCTTGTGTCTTGTTTCTCCTCCTACCTCTTTCTAAGCACCCCTTTCTGGTACCACCTCATCTCTGGGGTGTCTAGTGATCACATCTCTCCTGTTCTTTAATCTACAGGATTGTGACAGCAACATGTCTCCATAAATCTTGGGGTTTTGTAAGTACATAAATGAATTGATCGCTACAGCAGTGAACACACTGGCTTTATCCACATACACTGTCACAACAATAGTTGATGATTTTATTTCACTCAACTGGTTAGTCCCCAGCTCTACAAGGTAGCAGATGCTTGACATTTAATTAGCCACCCAATTATGTGTTTTTTCTGGTCTCAGCTTATGTTTTCATTTAGGAAGAAAAAAAAAAAATCCAATTGAATGAGCTTATGATGAAAAAGAAATTACAACTCCAGTTTTTAGCCCTAGTCTCTTGGGAGAGAAAAGGCTTTTTTTTTGTTTGTTTGTTTGTTTTTGTTTTTGTTTTCATTCGTAAAACTAAAGGAACAAATT
Source organism: Trichechus manatus latirostris (assembly GCF_000243295.1). NCBI lineage: Eukaryota > Metazoa > Chordata > Mammalia > Sirenia > Trichechidae > Trichechus > Trichechus manatus. The sequence continues at coordinate 13,484,399 of NW_004443978.1, forward strand.
AAAAATCTCTGTAATTATTTCAGAGGATATACTTATTATTTATGTAAGGAAGAAATAGTCACAACCAAGAGATGGTCTGGCCAACATGTGCTGGTTCATGGCCGATCATAGTAATACTCTTTTACTATCTAATGAGATTTAAGAAAGCAAGGAAATAAACATCCACAGGGAAAAGTCAGTGTGAACAAATTACAGAAAATAATGCTGTGGCCAGCAAAGAATTCCTGTTCTTTTTCTGTCACCATATTATTCATTTCCTATTATGCCTTTCAGCGTCTTCAATTCCTAACCTTTTCTAATCATGTAAAATTTCCTTATTCCCCCTTCTTTTCAGGTAGGGCCTGTTATAAAGTGTTATAAAGGATAATGTCTGAAAAAAGTGGTGGTCAGAAAAGAAAATTCGTTCGTGGCTTTCACTGTTAGCTTTTATTCTTCTGTTTCTTTTGTTGTTTCTTGTTAGAGTCATCTTTTGATGAGAGAAAAAAATAAGGTGATTCAACAAAAAAATAAGGCTTTAAAAAACACTGTAAATAGAATTGGTAAAGTGTAAAGCTTGTGGACCTCAAAAAACTCAGCATGTCCGGAGTACAAAAAGCAAAGCTCCTGCTGACCTCATTAAGTATTAACCCTTTAAAATAGCCTCCAGGGGCTCAGCAGCTTATTTTGAGTTGCTGCCTTACTAAGTAAGTCTGTGAAATATAAGGATGAGTCTGAACTTTTGGTTGTACTCACAATGTGAGCACGTATCTAAAAATAGCTATTTTTAAAGAGATTTAACTGGCTTAAAAACTGGAGATGAAGACATCCCCTATAGAATAAAACCATCAATAGAAGAGATTTTTCTCATTTAATAGTTGGTGAAAGAAGCCTTTCAACTGCAAAGTACTATTATTTAAATCAACTGATTTGAAAGCATTTACTGAGCAGATATGTTTATTTTTATACATTTAGGTATACCTTAATATAGGTTTTTTTTTTTTAATGGTAGTCACTCCTATGGGCTGGCTTAAAGAGAATTAGCAGATGACCTCGTATAGATACCAGGTATTAAGTAAAGATTAATAATTTAAATGTTTTATTTACCTTCTGTGTTATTAAAATGTAAAATGCCTTAACACCTTGGAGTGAAGAAGACAACATACTGTTTTTTCTTTTTATTTGCCATTCTAATAGGGTGAGGTGACATCTCATTGTAGTTTTGGTTTGCATCTCTCTAAAAGATAATGATGTTAAGCATCTTTTCATGTGCTTGACCATTTAAATATCCTTTTGGTGGCATGTCTGTTCAAGTCCTTTGTCCATTTTTTTGATTGGGTTGTTCGTCTTTTTGTTGATAAGTTGTAGAAGTTTATATATATATGTATATATTGGATATTAGATCCTTATCAAATATATGGTTCCTGAAATCTTTAATTTTTTTATCTATAACAAAAGAATGACAAAATGACTTACCTCCTAAGATTGTTTGTGAAGTTTAAAGGACCAATAATAACAAGAAAAACATACCTAAGCACTTAAGCTTAGGGCTGACATTAGAATAAGCTCTCAATAAGTTGCATCTGTTCCAATTAATAATTATGTTATTTAATTAAGATAAATATTATATAAAATAAGTAGAGTGCCTCAATGTGAAGTGCTGACAGAGTGGTATTAAACTACCAAAATATATGCAGCATGTCTATTGTAATATGGTTTGCTTTACTAACAAATCTTATCTTGTAGACAAGGAAAATATCAGACATGGTCTAGTCTTTTTCTAAATGAATAAAAACTTAGAAGAGATGAAACTGAATAATTTTATCTTACTATGCAATAAAATTCTAATGCATTTTAACATCTTAAGCCTTTATTGATTTTTCTTTTGCGTTAATGTGTTTATATTTTTAATTTAGTCATGAGTAAAAGAAAAAAAAATCCCCCAAGATAAACTCTTAATTGCCTTAGTTGACCAGCAGAAGTAATTGTTCTCTTTAGCAGCGTGCTGAATCTTGATGTAAACATTTGCCCACATGACTTAAAATAGCACTCCATCACATTTTTGACCAATGCTCAAAAGTAGTCCCCAAATTTAATTTTTTTAAAAAAATTATCCCCCCAAACACAAAATAAACATAATCCAAGGTAGATTTGGTTCTCTTTTCATTATAAAATAATTATATATAGTATTTTATGCATAAAATTAAATCCCAACAAAGAAGCCAAAAGTAAGTAATCTATTTCCAGTATAAACCTATAAATTCTTGGCATTGATTGTAATATTTTCCTGTAACACTGTAAAAACGTTTATGTAACTACATCATTGAATATGGTATAATTCTGGTTCATCAGAAGATATCTTAATCTCTTTCAAATTCATTTAACTTGAAAATTTTGGAGTTTTAAACAAGATGTGTGTGTTTGTATGTGTGTGTGCATATATATGTATATAATTTAAACAAAATATATATGTACATACATACATAGTATACATATCTATTTAATGAATATGCATATTTATATATGCATATGTATTAGCAAAAATGTAAGTATATGGCACCTATTTGTACAAAGATGTTGGGTAAGAGGCAGGGCCAAGTTGGCAGCATAGTCAGTCATCTCCTGTGGTCCCTCTTATAACAAAGACCCCAAAAAACAAGTGAATCGATTATATATGACAATCTAGGAGCCCTGAACAACAAAGGTAAAGTTTAGGAATTGGACTGAGTGGCAGGGGGAGGAAGAGATGGTTCAGAAGCAGTGAGGAGTTGCCAGGCCTGACCTGGCGGGAGCTGGTACCCCCTCAGGCGGGATCAGCTCGTGTGCTTGGTGAGGCAAACAGTGATGATCAGGAGGCATTTTCCACATCGGGAGAGACTCAGTGACAGTCTACTCTGGCATCCAGAACCAGTAAAAAGCAGTGCTCAATCAGCAAAAGATAAGTACTTGTGTCTGATCTACCACATGGATCAAAAAACACCCCCTTTGGGAATAGCTTCTCTCCTATTTACCTGCCCCCTCCCCACACTGCACTGGGTCCTGAGTCAGCTTCAGCAATTGCCACATCCCCTGGGCCAGAAGTAGGACCTGTCACACACCCTGAGCCATTCTCCCAGCCTTGGAGAGGTAACAAATTAACAGAGAAAAAATAATCTGCTGGCTCCTCTAAGCCATAAGCCAGAAACTCAGGGTAGACACAGCTCCTTTGTCTAGGCACAGGCATCAGGGGTCCATGGATTTTGAATGCCCTTCACCCCAGCATAGACCTGTGTGGGCACATTTCAATAGCATAGGGTAGGCCCTTTTAACTACAGTACAACAAGGTATATACTTAAAGTCTAACTTCAACTGTTTCAGCTATATGGTGAAGTGGCAGGTTCATGACATTTGACACTGCTCTGCCCATTAAGCAGGGTCCCTACCTACCCACATCAGGGGTCTGAGGATTGGTGGCTCCACCCATGCCACCTAGCCACCTGTGACAAGGGTCCAAGAATAAGTCCATACAGCCAACAGCACTGAGTGCTCATAATCCAGCTGCAAAACCCACCCACCTATGTGCTGTAGGGAACAGGGACTCGCTTTCCTCCCAGATATTCAGGGGAAGCTGTTAGCACCCTGCCTTGCTCACCATGTGACCCCCTACTGCAGCCAGATACCTGTGACTACACCAATCAACCATGCCTGTCTAGGACTGTAGGTGAGAACCTGCATCACACACTTGGTGACTGACTACCTGGACACATGAGCTGAATCCATACAAGGAAAGTAAACAGCCTCCTGGGCTCACATACCTAGTAACAACTCTAACCACCTGGTGACAGGATGTTAGAGCTTCAAAGGCACCAATAATCAAACTAGCTCACATGAGCAGCCTATTTGGGTATATCAAAACAAAACAAAACAAGAAGCTAGGAAAAAGTAATCAAACATAAAATAAATATAATAACTTATTGATGGCTTGGAAACAACAGTCAATATCAAATCAAGAGGCAGACCATGATGGCTCCAGCAAGCACCCAAAATAAAGAATCAAGAAATTTTCCGGCGGGAAATAAGAGAGAATTGTTGACGATTTGTTGGCAGAAAATTTCCCTGATCCCATGAAAGATGAGAAGATAAATATCCAAGATGCTCATTGAACCCCACATAAAGTAGATCCCAAAAGAAAGTTACCAGACATATTATAATCAAACTTGCCAAAACCAAAGATAAAGAGATAATTTTAAGAGTGGCTAGGGATAAACAAAAAGTCATCTACAAAGGAGAGTCAATAAGACTAAGCTTAGACTACTCAGCAGAAACCATGCAGGGAAGAAGGCAATGGGATGACATATATGAAGCCTTGAAGGAAAAAAACTGCCCGCCAAGAATTTTATATCCAGCAAAACTGTCTCTCAAATATGATGGTGAAATTAGGACATTTTCAGATAAACAGAAGTTTAGGGAATTTGCAAAAAACAATACAAAATTACAAGAAATACTAAAAGGAGTCCTCTGGTTAGAAAATCAATAACATCAGATCAATCCAAGACTAGCACACAGGATAGAGCAACCAGATATCAACCCAGATAGTGAAATCACAAAAATAAATAAAAGCTAAAACACTGAAGATAGGGAAACACAGATGTCAATATGTAAAAGATGACAACATAAGAACAAAAAAGAGTGACTAAAAAATGTAGTAATAGATTTTTCATATGGAGAGGAAGTCAAGGCAATACAAAGAAATAAAAGACTGGTTTAAACTTAGAAAAATAGGTTTAAATATTAAGGTAACCACAAAGGAAACTAACAATTCTACACATCAAAATAAAATACAAGAAAAACATAAAGACTCAGCAAATACAAATTCAACAATGAAAAAAAGATGAAAAGAAAATACATAAAGAAAAACAACTCAGCCCAGAAAATTAAGTAGAACAAAGAAACTGTCAACAACACACAAAAAACACATCATAATGACAGCACTAAACTCATACCTATCAACAATTACGTTGAATGTAAATGGACTAAATGTACCAATAAAGAGACAGAGAGTGGCAGAATGGATTAAAAAAACACAGTCCCTCTATATGTTGCCTACAAGAGACATGTATTAGACTTAAAGGCACAAACAAGCTAAAACTCAAAGGATGGAAAAAAATATATCAAGCAAACAACACTCAGAAAAGAGCAGGAGTGGCAATATTAATTTCTGACAAAATAGACTTTGAAGTAAAATCCACCACAAAGGATAAGGAAGGACACTATATAATGATTAAAGGGTCAATACACCAGGAGGACATAACTATAATAAATATTTACACCCCCAACAACGGGGCTCCAAAATACATAAAATAAACTCTAACAGCATTGAAAAAAGAGACAGCTCCACAATAACAGTAGAGGACTTCAACACACAATTTTTGGTGAAGGACAGAACATCCAGAAGAAGCTCGGTAAAGACAAGGAAGATCTAAATGCCACAATTAACAAACTCGATCTTATGGACATTTACTGAACACTCCACTCAACAGAAGCCAAGTATACTTTGTTTTCCAACACATATGGAACAGTCTCCAGAACAGACCACATATTAGGCCATAAAGCAAGCCTTAACAGAATTCAAAGCACTGAAATATTACAAAGCATCTTTTCTGACCATAAAAGTGGCAATCAATAACAGAAAAAGCAAGGAAAAAAAAAATCACTTGGAAATTGAATAATACCTTTCTCAAAAACTAATAAGTTATGGAAGAAATTAAGGATGGAATAAAGAAATTCAAAGAATCAAATGAGAATGAAAACACATTCTACCAGAACTTTTGGGACATCAAAACCAGTGTTCAGAGGTCAGTTTATAGCAATAAATGCACACATCCAAAAACAAGAAAGGGCCAAAATCAAAACATTAACCATACAACTGGAACAAGTAGAAAGAAAGCAGCAAAAAAGCCCTCGGGCACCAGAAGAAAGGAAATAATAAAAATTAGAAGAGAATTAAATGAAATAGAGAATAGAAAAACAATTGAAAGAGTTAACAAACAAAAAGCTGGTTCTTTGAAAAGATCATCAAAATCAATAAATCATTGGCCAAACTGACAAAAGAAAAACAGGAGAGGAAGCAAATAACCCAAATAAAAAATGAGATGGGTGATATCACGATAGACCCAACTGAAATTAAAAGAATCAAAACAAAATGCTATGAAAAATTGTACTCTAACAAATTGGAAAACTGAGAGGAAATGGACAAATTTCTAGAAACTCATTACCTACCTAAGCTAACACAAACAGAAATAGAACAACTAAATAAATTTATAACAAAAGAAGAGATTGAAAAGGTAATTAAAAAACTCCCAACAACAACAAAAAAAGAGCCCTTGCCCAGACAGTTTCACTGCAGAATTCTACCAAACTTTCAGAGAAGAGTTAACATCACTACTACTAAAGGTACTTCAGAGCATAGAAAAGGATGGAATACTCCCAAACTCATTCTATGAAGCCAGCATAACCCTGATACCAAAACCAGGTAAAGACACCACAAAAAAAAAAAAAAAAGAAAATTCCAGACCAATATCCCCCATGAACATTGATGGAAAAATCCTCAACAAAATTCTAGGCATTTGACAAAGTCCAACACCACTCATGATAAAAACTCTCAGCAAAATGTGAATATAAGGGAAATTCCTCAAAATAATTAAGGGCATTTATATAAAGTCAACAGACAATATCATTCTAAATGGAGAGAGTTTGAAAGCATTCCCTGTGAGAACGGGTTTCAGATAAAGATGCCCTTTATCACCACTCTTAATCAACATTGTGCTGGAAGTCCTATCCAGAGCAATTAGGCTAGAAAAAGAAATAAAGGGCATCCAAATGGTAAGGAAGAAGTAAAAGTATTTTCAGATGATGTGATCTTATACACAGAAAACCCCAAAGAATCCACAAGAAAACTACTGGAACTAAAAGAAAATTTCAGCAAAGTATCCGGATACAAGATAAACATACAAAAATCAGTTGGATTCCTCTACACCTGCAAGGAGAACTTCGAAGAGGAAATCGCTAAACCAATATCATTTACAATAGCCCCCAAAGAAGATAAAATACTTAGGAATAAATCTAACCAGAGACGTAAAACACCTGTACAATGAAAACTAAAAGATACTACTGCAAGAAACCAAGAGAGACCTGCATAAGTGGACAAACATACCTTGCTCATGGATAGGAAAACTCAACATTGTGAAAATGTCAATTCTACCCAAAGTCATCTAGAGATACAACGCAATCCCCATCCAAATTCCAACTGCAGTTTTTTAATGAGATGGAGAAACAAATCACCAACTTCATATGGAAAGGGAAGAGGCCCCAGATAAGTAAAGCATTACTGAAGAAGAACAAATTGGAAGGCCTCACACTATCTGATTTTATAACCTAATATACTGCCACAGTAGTCAAAACAGCCTGGTACTGGTACAACAGCACATATGCAGACCAGTGGAACAGAATTGAGAATTCAGACATAAATTCATCAACCTATGAGGAGCTGATATTTGGCAAAGGCCCAAAGTACGTTAATTGGGGAAAAGACAGTCTCTTCAACAAATGGGGCTGGCATAACTGAATATCTACTTGCAAAAAAAGAATCCAAACCCATACCTCACACCATGCACAAAAACTAACTCAAAATGGATCAAAGACCTAAATATAAAATCTAAAACCATAAAGATCGTGGAATAAAAAATAGGGACAATGCTAGGAACCCTAATACATGGCATAAGCAGAATATGAACCATAAATAACAGCACAGAAACACCAGAAGAGAAACTAGATAACTGGGAGCTCCTAAAAATCAAACACTTATGCTCGTCAAAAGATTTCACCAAAAGAGTAAAAAGACAACCTACAGACTGGGAAAATTTTTTGGCTCTGACAAATCTGATCAGCATCTAATCTCTAAAATCTGCAAGATACTGCAAAACCTCAGCAACAAAAAGACAAATAACCCAATTAAAAAAATGGGCAAATGATATGCACAGGCACTTTGCCAAAGAAGACATTCAGGCAGATAACAGACACGTGAGGAAATGCTCATGATCGTTAGCCATTAGAGAAATGCAAATCAAAACTACAATGAGATACCATCTTACCCAAACAAGGCTAGCATTAATCCAAAAAACACCAAATAATAAATGTTGGAGAGGTTGTGGAGAGACTGGAACACTTATACACTGTTGGTGGGAATGTAAAATGGTACAGCCACTTTGGTGCTTCTTTAAAAACTAGAAATAGAAGTACTCTACCATCCAGCAATCCTACTACTTGGAATATATCCTAGAGAAATAAGAGCCATCACATGGATAGATGTATGCACACCCATGTTCCTTGCAGCACCGTTCATGATAGCAAAAAGAGGGAAACAACTGAGGTGCCCATCAAGGGACTGGATGAATGGATAAACAAATTATGGTGTATTCACACAATGGAATACTATATAAAAATAAAGAACAACAATGATGCCGTGAAACGTAACATGGAGGAATCTGGAAGGCATTACGCTGATTGCATTTAGTCAGTCGCAAAACGATAAATATTGTATAAGATCACTGTTATAAGAACTCAAGAAAAGTTTTAAACACAGAAGAAAACATTCTTTGATGGTTATGAGGGTTGGGAGGGAGGGAGAGGGGTATTCACTAGCTAGATAACAGTGAATAATTATCTTAGGTGAAGGGAAGGACAGTACACACTACAGGGGAAGTCAGCACAACTGGACTAAACCAAAGCAAAGAAGTTTCCTGAATACAACCAAACACTTCAAGGGACAGAGTAGCAGGGGTGGGGATCTGGGAACCATGGATTCAGGGGACATCTAGGTCAATTGGCATAACAATGTTTAATAAGAAAATGTTCTGCATCCTACTTTGGTGAGTGGCATCTGGGGTCTTAAAAGCTAGCGAGCAGCCATCTAAGATGCATCAATTGGTCCCAACCCATCTGGGGCAAAGGAGCTTGAACAACACCAAAGACACAAGGAAAATATTAGCCCAAGAGACAGAAAGGGTCACATAAACCAGAGACTTAATCAGCCTGAGACCAGAAGAACTAGATGGTGCCTGGCTACCACTAATGACCACCCTGACAGGGAACACACCAGAGAGTCCCTGATGGAGCAGGAGAAAAGTAGGGTACAGAACTCAAATTCTAGTAAAAAGACCAGACTTAATGGTTTGACTGAGACTAGAGGGACCCTGGAAGACATGACCCCCAGACTCTCTGTTAGACCAAAACTGAAACCATTCCTGAGGCCAGTTCTTCAGACAAAGATTAGCCTGGACTGTGGGACATAAAATGATACTCGTGAAGAGTGTTTTCTTAGCTCAAGTAGATATATGAGACTAATTGGGCAGCTCCTGTCCAGAGGTGAGATGCGAAGTCAGAGAGGGTCAGGAGCTGGTTGAATGGACATGGGAAATCTGGGGTGGAAAGGAGGATTGTGCTGTCACAATATAGGGTCACATAACAATGTATGTATAAATTTTTGTATAAGAGACTAACTTGATTGTAAACTTTCACTTAAAGCACAACAATTGCAAAAAAAAAAAAAAAGATGTTGAGTGTTTTCTCTAGGTATTTTATTGAGGTTTCATATGAAATTATTTGCATTTCATTCAGAATAAATTATTCATAATGGGGGGAGTATGATAAAAAAAATTTTCAAGCCTGAAAACTATATCTCATATAGAAACCATTCAGAATATTTGTTTGTCTTTTATGTTTTATTTTATCTTCCCCTGACTTGTCTTCTTAATAAGAAAGAACCTAAGCATAGTTTCTTAAGCATTTTTGGCTTTTGGCTACTTATTCTGCTTTTCCTAAAATCCCTTTCTACTTCAGGTATATAAAAAGTAGCTTTTCAAAGAGATTAGCTAAAATGTTCTTTAGTAGAGGATTTATGATAATTGTGTAGGGAAGATAAGTGGCAGAAGCCAAGGACTTCTTGGGGTAGCTATGAATTCCATTTCCATTGAACTTCTCTACTTGCAGAGAGAAGAAAAGAGAATCCATACAGAATTACTTAAGTCAAATCTTACTTCTCCCGTTTTGGGCCCCTTCCTGAAGAACTAGGAAGATAGAAGTAGCCCTAGGGTGACCCTTCTGTTTGTTTTTAATGGGTGTGTTCAAACACACTACTTTAGGCCAGGTAAAATGTGCTATCATCTCTTCTCCATTTACATCTCATTTATTCAATGTGTCTTCCTAGCACATTATTCCTGGATTCCTACCCCACCTTCATCACCTGCTTTGTCTTCTTTAGTTTAAGTAACCTTTACCCTTTTTATTTGACCTCTGGAATTTTATAGTCTGTGAGTTTGTAACATCACCATTTGTTTCTATATTTGCCTTCTCATACTGCTCAGGTAATACCATCTCACTTCAGTCCCTGACCTCCTACACCCTGCCTATGACTGGACCAGACACTGCAGCTGAGCCTCGGGGCCCACAAAGTATGAAGGTTCAGTCTTTTTACAGGTACACTGGCAAAGAAAGCTGATAACAGCATCCCTGGATTGTATTGGGTTTTCTTTAAAGGAAGAGACAGCCCCTATATGTATGATAATTCCTGACAGTAGAACACTCCCTCCATTGCCATTGGTCCTGGTGGCTACAGCCATATATTTCCAACCATTCTCAACCCGAATGGTCTTCTGTACCTCTACTCTTCACAGAACAATGTCTGGCTTCTTAGGATATTGATAGTCTATCTGAAGAAAGACGTGCAAAGTAATTGAAGCCAGACCCTCAGTAAACCAGAACTGAGAAACCAGGGCTTCGAAGCTGCTTATTGTGCTTTGAACCCCTGGTGATAATTTGCATTTCCACTCCAGACACACTGAAACAGAGTCTACATTTTAACAAAATCACTTGGGGATCTTGCTGAAATGTAGATTCTTTCTTCATTGTCAGATGGCTAGCATATTGATGGTGTTCCAATTACTGGGGCTAGTGATACTGCTAATGTGAGGTTAGGAGAACCTATGATCTCAGCCTACCAGGACAGAGTAGGGGTTGCTGGTAATGGAAACAAGAACTGGAAGCCAAAATATGAAGTGCCCTTCCAAGCTTGAATAACAAAATAAAGTCAATAGTACAGAGTTTGCTCTTCTGCGTCTCCATTTCTTTAAACAACAGCTTCCTGGGAGGCTCTTGCCTATTCTATTCCTGATGAGTCTAGAGCAAATGGAGGGCTATTGCTGCTAGGACACTTGGATATATCTTCTTTTTTTTTAAGTAATATTTTATTGTGTTTTTGGTGAAAGTTTACACAGCAAGTTAGGTTCCCTTTTGAAAATTTCCATACAAATTGATCAATGACATTAGTTACATTTTTCACATTGTGTCAACATTCTCAGTAATTGTGTTCCGTTTGTTCCATTTCCAGTGCTCTAGTTTCCCTGTCTGCTTATCTTCTCGTCTTTGCTTTGGATTACATGTTGACCTTTTGGACTCATACAGGTGGTTTTTTTGTTTTGTTTTGTTTTGTTTTTTACTAGAGCACTGATCTAATGAGTAATACTCTATTTTGTGTATCACTTTGCTTTTCTGTTAGAATGTAATATCAGGGGATAGTTTTGGTTACAGGTATAAGGAGCATCTCAGGTCAATAGTCTAAAGGAGTCCTCAGGTCTCAGGTAATCCAGTTAGTCTGGCCATTTTCAAGGATTTGAGTTTTATTCTGCATTTTTCTCCCCTGCTAGCTAGGATCATCAATTGTGCCCCTGGTCAGATCCATCAGTGTGGTAGTTGGGCACCATCTAGTGCTTCTGATCTCTGAAAAGTTGTGTCTTAGATGGCAAATCACAAGCTTTTAAGACCTCAGATGCTACTCACTTCACTCGGATGCAGAACATGAACTTTGTGAGCTATGTTATGCCAATTGACTGAGCTGTCTCATGAGACTACGGCCTTAACCTTCAAACCCAGAAAACTGATCTCAGAAGTTGTTTGGTTATGTCTGAGGAGTATTTTTAGTTGTGTCTTCAATGACTATATGTGTCTATTTACATATGTCTGTATTTACATGTACATGTAAATACTTCTATCTGTTCTCACATATGTACCTACTCAAATATGTATATGCCTATAATGGTTAAGACTGCGTGTCAGCTTGGCTGGGCCATGATTCTCAGTGTTTATATGTGATCACTCTCATGATTGAATCTGCTGTGAGTAGCCAATCAGTTGAAAGGGAGTTTCCTTGGGGGTGTGGCCTGCATCTGAATATAAGCAGACATTCTGGGTTTTTGCTCACTCTGGATCCTGCAGTTGCCTCCTGTTCATCCGACTTCCGGTTCTTGGGACTTGAGCTATCAGCTTATCTGCTGATCTTGGGATTGGTTGATATTCACAGCCTGTGAGCAGAGCCCTGCTCTCCAACGTGCCAATATTGGGTTTACCAGCCCCTGCAGCTATGTGAATCAGGAGAAGCCTTGCGGTCTTTCCTGTCAATCTTGGGATTCATCAATATTCACAGCCTGTGAGCAGGAGCCCTGCTTTCTGACCTGTAGATTTTGGGTTTGCCAGCGCCTGTGGCTACTTGAATTAGGAGAAGCCTCTATCCTAATCCACAGATTTAGGATGTTCCAGCCTTTACAACCTTGTGAGCTGTTTCTTTGATATAAATCTCTCTATATATTTATACGCTTTACTGGTTTTGCTTCTCTAGAGAACCCAGCCTAAGACATTGCCTATGCCCATCCTTCTGCAATCCTAAAACTCGCTTTTTGTTCTTTGTTGGATTTGTTGCCCTCTTATATATGTCATATTCTTTGGTACAGGCATCTTTTTCTCGTGAGCACTTCTCAGCAGCATCATTTACTTTGGTCATACTGTGCTCACTACAACCACATTTGGTGCCACTTTTCCTGTCACCAAAAATAACAAGTATTTACAATCTAGGGAGTCCTTCTCCCTCCCTGCTTTCCTCCCTCTGATACCCACCATTGAACATTGATCTCTTTATATATGTCTGTTCTTGTCTTCTTATAAAAATGGGATCATACAATATTTGTCCTTATGTGCTTGAATTGCTTTACTTAGTATTATGTCCTCCAGGTCCATTCATGTTGTAACATGTTTTGCGGACTCATCATTGTTTTTTAGGGTTGTGTAGTAACCATAAAGATGCATATTTGCTTATCAATTTATCTGCTGATGGGCACTTCAGTTGTTTATGTTTTTTGCTACTATGAATAAACCTAAAGTGAATATAGGAGTGCATATATCTGTATCACTACTTTTAGGTCTCTATGGTATATCCTAAGAGTGGGATTGCTGGATCATAGGGTAGTTCTATTTCTAGTTTTTTGAGCAAGTGCCATACCATTTTCCATAGTGGTAGTACCACTTTACAGTCCCACCAGCAATGAAAAATGGTTCCAATCTCCCCACGTTCTTGCCAACATTTGTTGTTATCAGTTTTTTAAATCAGTGTCATTTTAGTCGAGGTGAGATGGTACCTCATTGTAGTTTTGATTTGCATCTCTCTTATGGCTAATGATCGTGAGCATCTTTGCATGTGTTTCTTGGTTGCTTGAATGTTTTCTTTGGTGAAGGTTCTATTCATGCGCTTTGCAGATTTTATAATTGAGCTATCTTTTTGTTGTTGAGTTGTTGAAGTTTTCTATAATTTTTAAAGATTAGATCCTTATCTGATGTGTCATTTCTGAAGATTTTTCCCAGTCTGTAAGTTTTCTTTTTACTCTTTTGATAATGTCTTTTTTGTTGAGCATATGTTTTTAATTTTTATGAGGCCCCATTTATCTATTTTGTGCATTTATTGTTGTTTGTTATCCTATTTTTTTTTAAAAAAGATTAGGCCCCATAGTTTTGTCCCAGGAATTTAGATCTTTGATCAATTTTGAGTTAATTTTTGTGTATGTTGTGAAGTATGTGTTCTGTTTCATTTTTCTGCAAGTGGATATCCAATTTTGCCAGGACCATTTATTAAAGAGACTGTTTTTTCCCCATTGAATGGACTTTGATGCCTTGTCAAAAAATCAGTTGCTCGTAGATGGCTTGGTTTAATTCTGTGTTCTCAATTCTATTCCATTGGTTTATATGTCTATTGTTGAACCAATATTCAGGCTGTTTTGATTATAGTGGCTGTATAGTATGTTTTGATAGTAGAGAATGTGAGGCCTCCTGCTTTGTTCTTTTTTCTTCAATATTGCTTTGGATATTCGAGGTTTCTTTCCTTTCCATATGATGTTGGTCAATAATTTTTCCATTTCAGTAAAGAATGTTGTTGGGATTTGTATTGGGATTGCATTTTATCTGTAGATGGTTTTAGGTAGAATTGACATTTCACTACATTAAGTCTTCCGATTCATGAGCACGGATATATTTCCATTTCTGTGGGTCTCTTTTTGTCTCTTGTAGTAGTATTTCATAATTTTCATTGTATAAGTCTTTTATGTCCCTGGTTAAGTTAATTCCTAGGTATTTCATAGTTTTGGGGGCAATTTTAAATAGTATTGTTTTCTTGATTTATTTTTCAGAGTACTCTTTATTAGTTTAAAGGAATCCAACTGATTTTTGTGTGTTGATCATGTACCCTGCAATGTTGCTGAATTCTTATACTAATTTCAACAGTTTTTTGTGTGGAACATTTAGTGTCATCTATGTATGGGATAATGTCATCTGCAAATAGAGATAGTTTTACTTCTTCCTTTCCAATTTGGTTATCTTTTTTTATTTCTCTTTCTTGCCTTGTTGCTCTGACTAGAACTTCTAGTACAATATCGAATAAGAATGGTGATAATAGGCATCCTTGTCTCATTCCAGTTCTCAGAAGAAAGGCTGTCAGTCTTTCTCCAATGGAATATGATGTTGGCTGTTGGTTTTGCATATATGTCCTTGATTATGTTGAGAAATTTCCCTTCTATTCCTATTTTGCCAAGGGTTTTTATCAGGAAAGGGTGTTGAATTTTATCAAATGTCTTTTAAACATCAATTGATAGGGTCATATGGTTCTTTTCCTTTGTTTTATTTATGCGATGGGTTACATTGATTAATTTTCTAATGTTGAACCACCCTTGAAATCCTGGTATGAATCCCACTTGATTATGGTGTATGACTTTTTTTATGTGTTGCTGAATTCTGTTGGTTAGAATTTTGTTGAAAATTTTTGTATCTATGTTCATAACGGATATGGGTCTGTAATGATCTTCTTTTGTGATGTCTTTGCCTGGTTTCAGTATCAGGGTTATGTTGGCTTCATAGAAAGAGTTTGGTAGCATTCCTGCCTCCTCTGTGTTTTTTAAGAGATTGAGTAGAATTGATGTCAACTCTTCTCTGAATGTTTGGTAGAATTCCCCAGTGTAGCCATCTGGTTCTGCACTTTTTGTTGTTGTTGGCAGTTTTTTGATGACATCTTCAATCTCTTCTTTTGTAATATGTCTGTTTAGATTTTGTATTTCTGTTTGTGTTAGTTTAGGTAGGTAGTGTGTTTCTAGGAATTTGTCCATTTAATCTAGGTTTTCAAATTTTTTTCAGTATAATTTTTTGTAGTAATCTGTTACGATCCTCTTTATCTCAGTTATCTCAGTTGGATCAGTTGTAATGTCTCCAGTTTCATTTCCTAATTTGGTTATTCACCTGTTCTGATTTTTTTCTTTTGCAGTCTAGTCAGTGGTTTGTCTATTTTATTGATCTTTTCAAAGAATCAACTACTGGTTTTGCTGATTCTTTCTATTGTTTTTCTATTTCATTTATTTCTGCCTAATCTATTTTATTTACTTTTTTCTGATAGCTTTTGGCTTCTTTTCCTCTTCCTTTTCTAGTTATTCAAGTTGTCAGTATATGTTATTGATTTTTGTCTTTCTTATTTTTTAATGTAGGCATTTATTGCTATGAATTTCCCTCTGAGCACTGCTTTTACTGTGTCCCAAAGGTTTTGATACATTGTGTTTTCATTTTTGTTTGAGTCTAAGAATTTTTTTAACTTCACTTTTGATTTCTTCTACAGCCCAATAGTTTTTAGTAGTGTACTATTTAGTTTCCATGTATTCATTTTCCCCTTATTTTTCCTGATATTGATTTATAGCTTCATACCATTATGTTTGAGAAGATGCTTTGTATGATTTCAATCTTTTTAAATTTGTTGAGACTTGTTTTGTGCCCTAGCATATTGTTTATTATGGAAAATGATCCCTGTGCACTGGAAAAAAAAAGTATAATGTTTTGTTGATGGGTGGAGTGTTGTATATATGTTCGTTAGGTCAAAATGGCTTATGCTTTTAAGTTCTCAGTGTCCTTAAAAAAAAACACAAACTTGTCAGTTGAGTCAATTCTGACTCATGGCAACCCTATAGCGACTATATAGGACAGAGAAGAACTGCCCCACAGGGTTTCCAAGATGCAGCTGGTGGATTAGAACTGCTGACCTTTTGGTTAGCAGCCAAACTCTTGAACACTGTGCCACCAGGGCTTCAGCTATGCTTTTATTTAAGTTCTTAATGTCCTTACTGATCTTCTTTTTAGATTTCTGTCTAGAATTATTGTAGGAGTTATCTATTTCTCCTTTCATATTAGTTAGTATTTGTTTCATGTATTTTGGAGCATTGCTGTTCAGTGCATATATATTTATAATTGTTATGTCTTCTTGCTTGATTGACCTTTTTATTATTATGTAATATCCTTCTATATCTCTTGTAATAGATTCTGATTTAAAATCTATTTTATCTGATATCAGAATTGGCAATATCTTCTTAATCAGCTGAGAACATACAGAAACCTGTTATGTTAAAAGCTCTAAGAATCATCTTCTATACCGGAGGTCAGCAAACTATGGCCTACAGACAAAATCCAGTCTGGCATCTGTTT
The DNA here is from genome assembly GCF_000243295.1 of Trichechus manatus latirostris. NCBI lineage: Eukaryota > Metazoa > Chordata > Mammalia > Sirenia > Trichechidae > Trichechus > Trichechus manatus. Next base: position 13,501,241 of record NW_004443978.1, read on the forward strand.
TTATGAATAAAGTTTTATTAGGCCACCAAAGCCAAAGCCAAAGCCATTGCTATCAAGTCTATTCTGACTCACAGTGATCCTATGGGACAGAGCCTCATAAGGTTTCTGAGGCTGTAATCATCATGCAAGCAGACTGTCACATTTTTCTCCCTCAGAGTGACAAGTAGGTTTGAACCGCCAACCTTCTGGTTAGCAGCCAAGCACTTTACCACTTCACCACCAGGGCTCATTTATTGGCCCACAAACATGTTTATTTGTTTACATATTGTCTATGGCTTTTTTCACAGTACAATGGCAGAGGTGAGTAGCTGTGATAGAGACTGTATGGCTTGCAAAGCTTAAAATATTTCCTCTCTGGCTTTTACAGAAAAAGTTTGCAGATGCCTGTTCTATACCCTTAAATAGATAAAAATGTTAGATGCACCTTTTTTTTTTCAATTTCTCTAACAAGCATACCTTTATTTTTTTATTTTATTTTTATTGTTATAATCAATGAAGTTTACACTTCAAGGTAGTCTCCCACACAAAAAAAACTTTTTGTTTGCATACATTGTTATGATACCCCAATTGCTTTTTCCATTCTGCGACAGCACACTTCTCCCCTCTGCCCCTGATTTCCCATGACCATTCAACCTGCTCCTAACTCTCTCTGCCCTCCTATCTCACCTCTGGACAGAAGCTGCCCCTTTGGTCTCCTGTATCCACTTGACTCAGAGGCGCACTCTTCACGAGTATCACTCTGCTTCCCACAGTTCAGTCCAACCCCCATCTGAAGAGTCAGCCTCAGAAATTGTCCTAGTTCTGGGCTGATAGAGAGTCCAGGGGCCATGCCTTCCGGGGCACCTCCAGTCTCAGTCAGACCATTAAGTCTGATCTTCTTACTAGAATTTGAGTTCTGCACCCCATCCTCTACTGCTCCATCAGGGACCCTCTGTTGTGTTCCCTGTCAGGACATTCATCTAGTTCTTCTGGTCTCAGGCTGATGAAGCCTCTAGTTTATGTGGCCCACTCTGTCCCTTGGGCTAATACTTTCCCTGTGTCCCTGGTAGATGCAACATTTGAACCACGAGGTTACTTGATATTAGAAAGTGGTGTTCCAAAAGAATGGGGCTGGGGTATTCTTGGAGAGTAATATACCTGTTTGCTTCCTCTTTCAAAGAGAATCATTGAAGAAAAACAACAGTTTCTTAGTCATGTATTTCAATAACAGGAGTAGGAAAATCAAATCAAACGCTTGAAACCCAGGAGCCCCAAGGGGGAAAACATGCTAGCTGTATATAAGATTGTCAGATGCCCACCACATCACAGTTATTCTCTTTTAATCAGTAACACACAGGGATTCAGCAAAATGGGAAACTTCATGGTTTTTTCCCAAGAAACCTCAAGCAAGGATGATATTACATACAAAAGCAGAAATTGATTCAAGCCAGTTGTCAGGAATGGATTGAACGTATATGCTGATAGGAATGCAGTATATACTAGCATCCAAGAATAAATATTCTGATATTTGCTTCTTTTATATTTTTCTCTGAAATCAAAACAAAAAAGCACAATGTAGTGCTAAGGAAAGGCACACTCGATTTCCCTAACCTGGGGGTGCCCACAGCAATCGCAACGAGGTGTGCAGGCAATCACTGCACACAGCAAGGAGCTCAGGGCAAATGGGGTCTCTGTCTCTCAGGAAGGCCAGGAGATGACCTATGCCAAGCAAGAAAGAATGAAAATTGCTAACATGGCAGTCGAGGCTAGATGAGCCTGTAGAGAAAAGAAATGGTTCTCAAGATAATGAGAAGTACATTCTTGTCAAATGTCCAGAGCCTTCCATCTACAAAAAGTATCTTCCTGGTTATTTTTATATTAGCAATTAACATAAACCCAAGAACTGACTGCCAATTGCCATTGAGTCGATTCTGACTCATAGTGACTCTATTAATATAAGATAAAGACTGCTGGGTATTATTTCCCCCCATGCCCACTGTGTTTAACTGATCAGAAGCATGCAGTCCTGAGTTTTCTGCTTTGGACTGCAAAGTTACAGATAAATGAGAAAATAAACCTCCACCCCTCCACCTCACACTTCTCACTCACACATGAGTTATCCACAGTCAGCACCCTTGATAGACATGGAGAACACATGGTGATGGAGGAACAAAGAGTTAGGAAACATAACACATGGGTGATACTAACAGAATATATTAAAACAATAAAATGTGAATGAATTATTTTTCCTTCTTGTTATTCACAATCCAATTTCATTCCATTTCTATAAAAGACTGTAGAGGGAAATGGACAAGATGGATAAAATTACTTCAGAAAAGGAAAACTTTGCTGGGGTGTTAGCAAAAAGCTGGAGCCCCAAAAGTGGTCTCTGTGGACCAATGCATTGCTGTTCCTCGATGCTCCTGGCACGTCAGAGCTGGCTGGCAACTTAGAAACCACCAACCCAAAGATCACTTTGGGAAAAAGTCTTCCAAAAACAGCTGTGACAGACAAACATGTGTTATGAAAATTGTGCACTGCTTCTTTAATGCTTATTCGACCTCAGTGATTTCAAAAGAAATATTTTGTGCATAAAACAACGTAATAAAAGAAAATCCTGCTACTTGACAGGGTTTCCTAAATGGAAAGGCTTTGTCACACCCATAAACATTTGACACCCACATCTGTTAGAGATAACAGGGGAGTAAAACTTCCCTTTTGGATGCAGATATTCAGAGTTCTCAGAGACCGTATAAAATACTTAATGGAGACAGCAAAAATGCTGTAGATAAAGTTTCCCTGATTAAATTAGTGTTTCTACTGAAATTTAAAGTGTTATGGACAGCTCCAGGTACTTTTCTTTTTATATGGCTTTATGTGTCTTTATATTTTAATTCTAGGGGATAGTTTGTTATCGCCTTTTTAGGAAGTCTAAAAAGCTCCAAGATTTAAAAAATAAATAAGAGAGATTTCCCCAAAGAAACAATGCTCTTCACCTCTTAAATGACAGGCACTGAGAAGAGCCAGTCTGCTCTTAACCCACCACCATCCACATGACCACTTCAGCCTGACTTTGTGGCGGTACTCCATCCAATGGTCTTACCACTGCATGGGAGCTGAGCCTCCCTAGGTAAAGTTTTACTTTCCCATCAGTTGGGGGTGGAATTCCTCAGTTTCTATGCATATACTAATTTTTAAATGACAGTAGACAACCCTGTAATGGTTACCCATTTTTCTGTGATGAAAAGCTGAATTCTTCCCATTATTATACACGGTCAGGCTTATATCACCTCTCTGGGTTCATCTCCTACTGTTTTCCTCCTCATTCACTCTGCTCCAGCCACACTGGTTTCCCTGCTGTTTCTCCAATGTCTGTCTGTGCTAGCTGTTCCCACACATCTGCTTGGTGAATTCCCTCACGTCCTTCAAGTCTTGGCTCACATCTCACCGTCTCCGTGAGTCCCTCCATGACCAACACCTCATCCCCACACTCCTGGTCCTCCTTACCCTTTATTTTCTCCATAGCTCTTATCTTCTAGCATAGTATATGATTTGTTTATTATTATGTGTATTATTTATTGTCTGTGTCCTCCACCAGAATGTAAGGTACACAAGGCCAGGGGACTATGGCTGGAACAGCGCATGATACACATTAGGGCCTTCATACATATTTTGATGAATAAATAATTAATAAATGAATAAATGTATGAACGAAATATGAATTACAAAAGCCCACTACTGTTACAACCTCTCTTCCTGCACGAGTGCTAAGCTCATTCACATCTCGAGACTGTTGCATTTTCTGTCCCCTCTACCTGAAACACTTCTCCTAGACCTTTGTGATACTGCTTCCCTCTCACCATTTAACTCTCAGTTCAAATGTTACCATCTCTAAGAGAATAGCTCCATGACCACCCAAACACAGTAGTCCTTACTCTTCATTCTCCGTTCTGTAAATAGCTAAACTGATATTACTTTTTTCTTTTAGTTTGATAGTCATGTTTTGGTATATTTCTCTCTCCACTAGAATATAAACTTCTGATGGCATGGACTACCTTGTTATCACCATGTCCCCAGTGCCTCACAAGTGCCTGGCATACAGAAGATGGATATTAATTATTTGTTGTTTAACCAGATGATTAACACAGCCACTTTCTATACGTTATCAGCACTTTACCTCTATATCTTACCTGGGCATAGCTTCACCAACCATTGTGTTGAGTTATTACTTCTGTGGGCCACTATTTGAAAATGATGATTTTAGACACTCACTCAATTACTTCACTCAGGATCAGGGGAGTGCATGGTACCAGTGATGTTTCCGGAAAGTGTAATATACTTGCCTTGCATATTCTTAGAGGCCGGGGGAGAACAATGACTTTTCATCTGGAGGGGCAATACCCTTGGGAATCCAGCTACAAAAACTATTTGTCCATCCAGCTATCCAAGGTAGATGGTCCCAATGACAGCAACACTTGGTTTACCAATCTGGATTTATAACAGATGTGTCACATCCTGGCAACTCATGGAAAGCTTTATGAGATGCTAGCTTCAGAAATTCTGAATTACTGTAAGTAGCCTTATGGTCACCTTCTCCTTAGTACAGAAGGAAATGTTGAGTTAGGATGATAATAAAGCTTTTGGTTGAAATAAAGGATTAAATTTAAACTGGACAAATTTTCAGCCCTTTTAGAGTGCTATTTTATGTCAGTAATAACAAGTCACTTGAACTTTCTGGACCTCAGTTTCCTCATCTGTAAAACAAAGGAGTCAGAATCAATAATGGGTAAAATTCCCTTTGGTTCCAAAGTTCTATGAGAGAATCTGAATTAAACAATTAATTTTTTGTTATTTCATACTATCTGACTTTCCATGGGCTTAATTTAATAATCTAGTGAATTTTGTGTCTTCCCACTTGAAAACTGTCCTACAGAGTCAATGGATTTTTGAGAGATCTATGAGAATTGTCTTAAATCATTTCACACAGTGCCTGACCTAGAAGCACTCAAAAATGTTAGTGCTTCACCTCATCCTTTTCCAGCAATGAAAATCTTATACAACTTCTAAGCCAACCCTTTCATTTTAAAATGAATTTTACAAATGGAGATCAAGAGAAACTAAATGACTTGCCAAGGGTCACACATTAAGTAAAAGGCCGATCTTTGAAGAGATACTGATTTTCTGACTCTATATTAATAGTTCTGTCAACATACTAAACCAAAAAACCAAACCCCTTGCCTTCAAGTCAATTCCAATTCTGAGCAACCCTATAGGACAGAGTAGAATTGCCCCATAATGTTTCCAAGGAGCTGGTGGATTCTAACTGTTGAGCATTTCGTTAGCAGCCAAGCTCTTAACCACCACCAGGGCTCCTCAGCCATACTAGCCTACATTTATTCTACTTCTTGCAGTTTCTGACATTAAGTAATCAAGTGACATTATTTTCCTTTGATGTAAAACACACTTAAATGACACAGAAATGCTTTTCATGATGCTAACATTTATGAGGCAGGCATTTAATAATGTCCTACTTAGAAATGAGACTTTGACTAGCAGATAAAAAGTATTTGCAAAATATGTTCACGTTTAAAAAACGGCTAGAAAATGGCACTCTAGGCAGAAGCACCACGCCGTCCCTCCACAGCAAAGATCCGAAAAACAAAACCAAACAGAGAATACAACAATCCTGAAACCCTAAAACATCAAATGAAGAGATAAAGAACTCAGCCAAGCACCAAATGGAGTGAGAAAACTGACAGAGAACGG
>NW_004443978.1:13515124-13549848 GCF_000243295.1 Trichechus manatus latirostris
GACATGTTGTGGGGTTGTTAACCAATGTCATAAAACAACATGTGTACTACTGTTTCATGAGAAACTATTTGTTCTGTAAGCCTTCACCTGAAGTTCTATAAAAAAAAAAAGGAAAAAAAGAAAACGGCTAAAATAATTTGGGAAAATGATCCTATGTGTTTGCTTAAAAAAAAAAAAGTGCAACCTACATTAAAAATTTCTGTCTTATTAAGAAATGATATTTAAGAAAAAGTTAGATTGGTCTATAATTATAAGAACTACTATAGCTTATTGATACTTATTGATAAATTGATGTGATTACATACTGTAAGTTAAAACATGTCAACATTTTTCTCTGAACTGGTTTTCATTGATATTTCCAAATTAGATATTGAAAAATATGCTTTGAGGTATAGAAATAAAATTATAATTATTTTATCTTAAAATCTAAAATGATTTGAATTAAACTAGTGGTTCTTAACTTTTATTATACATTGGAATCCCCTGGTGATCCTTAAAAAAATACTGATGCCTGGGCCCACCCTCAAATATTCTAACTGGTTTAGTTAGTTTGGGGTATGATGACCTAGGCATCAGAATTCTTTTCTATTAATTTTGATCATGTAAATTTACTTGGTGTTTAGACCTACTAATTGAAGTTTTATTTTCTTGTTAGTTGCCGCTGAATCAGTTCTAACTCATGGCGACCCTGTGTACAACAGAACAAAATGCTGACTCATCCTGCACCATCCTCACAATCATTGCTGTGTTTGAGCCCATTGTTGCAGCCACTGTATCAGTCCATCTCATTGTGGGGCTTCCTCTTTTTTGCTGACCCTTTACTTTCCCAAGCATGATGTCCTTCTCCGGAGACTGGTCCTTCCTTATAATATGTCCAAAGTACATGAGATGAAGTCTCACTATCCTTACTCCTAAGGAGCATTCTTATTTTATTTTAGTATAAGGAATTATAAGAAACAAGGCAAATAAATTCATATTTACATTTCAAAAGTGTTTTGAGTCCCTACACTGAAAACAAGAAATGTTTTGTAAAAAGAAAACCTTGGGAAGTAATGATGGGAATTAATAAAGGACAGGCTGGGAATTAACAGCAGCAACCAAGCAGTGTGCCTTACTGAGCATCTACACAGGACAAAGGACAATGCTTTAATTCTGGGGGTGATATGAAGGTCCTCAAATCCAAAGAATCTATAATCAACTGTCAGAGATACATGAACATATAAAAATAATGGACACCGCTACGGAGTAATAAAGAAATACTTGGGTGACTCACGATTTCAAATATTTACGTCTTGCCAATTCTTCAGATTTAAGACATCCACGATTGTCTTTGCTACATCTTTTTCAATCAACTTTTAATTCTTATTATATTGTATACCCATCCTCTAGTACCTAGTATTCCATGGACCAGCATCACCTGGGAGCTAGTTAGAAACAAAGTCAGATCCCGCCCTGTAACCTCCTGAATCTGAATCTGGGTTTAATTAGCTCCCTACATAATTCAAATGTGTATTTAAGTTTGGGAAGAACTGCTCTAGTAGACACTGATGTCTGTTTCAAATACATTAAATATACCATATTAATATTGTTCATAATACATTATGTAATATAATACAATCCAATCTCTAATTGAGATCTTTCTTTGTCTGTTTTTTGTTTCTTCCTGAGTGTCCCACATAGGATTTCGTAGTGTTAAGGATTTCCTCACTTGGGAAAATCTGCACTCTTCGGACTGTTTGGTTTGTGAATAGGAATTGTTTCCCGTATATGAGTAACTGCTAAAATGTGTGATACAGATAATGAGGCCACAGGAGAACAAAGGAAGATGCAATTTCTTCAGGCTAAAGGATTCAGAGAAGGTGACACGGGGAAGATGGGACCATAGTAAGCCTTAACAAATGGTTATATTCAGAGAACAGAAAAAACAAAAAAAGAAGATTCCAGATAGGGAGAAAATAATAAAGGCAAAGACCCTGCCACAGTAGGAGAGAGTTAGAAGTATGTGGTAGCCAACCTCCAAAATGACCCCTGTGGTTCTTACCCCTTGACATTCACGTTCCTGTTTAGTTCTTTCCACTCTGATTAGCACTGATATGTGTAACAAATAGACTATTGCATAAGGGATAGAGTGTGACTTCTGAAGCTAGGTCTTAGATGACACTGTGGCTTATGCCTTGTTTTCTTGGATCACTTGGTCTGTGGAAAGCTCGCCTCCATGGCGTGAGGAGGAGAGGACCATGTGATGAGGAGCTGAGGTCTGCTGCCAACAGCCTGTACAGACCTGCCAGCTCTATGAGTGAATCATCACTGCAGGTAGATCCTGTAGCCCTAGTTGAGCCTTCAGATGCCTATGATCCAGCAAACATCTAGACTGAAGCCTCATGAAGGACTGGGAGCTAGAGCCATCAGGGTAAGCCACTCCCCAAATCCTGACTCAGAGAAAAACTATATAGTATGGCTTTACTGGAGAGAGGTTGCTAGCTAAAATGCCTCCAGGGACCAGGCAGGGAGATAAAATGGGTGAAGTGGCTCTCGCCTGAATAGGGCATGGCAGAGGCTGCGTCAACATGTTACCCACTTGCTTTGCAAACTCCTGCTGGGCAAACTCACTGCTCTCACTATTTTTGAGCAGGGGGTGCAACTGTGGAAAACCTAAAGTAGTAGATGAAGCAACGGTTGTTTGGTGTCACATTCTGAAAAATTGAAACAATAGGTTAAAGGGTTTGAATCTTATTCTGGAGACAATAGCCATTTAAGAGTTTTATTTAGGAGGTTTATTCTGCTAAACCTAAATACAGCTCTTAAATGATTATTGTTTCCAGAATAAGGGTGTTTATTCTTGAAATTTCCATGGAAGCAGCAGTCAAAAAATCAAATGGCATATTGCATGGTGCAAATCTGCTGCAAAAGGCCTCTTTAGTTTTCAAAAGCAAAGATGTCACTTTGATGACTAAGGCGTGCCTGACCTAAGTCGTGGTCTTCTCAATTACCTTATATGCATGCAAAAGCTGCACAATAAAAACAGGAAGACAGAAGAATTGATGAATTCAACTTGTGGTGTTGGCGAAGAATATTGAATATTCCATGGATTGCCGAAGAATGAAAAATAAGTCTTAGAAGAAATACAACCAGAATGCTCCTTAGAAATGAGGCTGGCAAGACTTCGGCTCACTTACTTTGGACATGTCACCAGGGAAGACTAATTGCTAGAAAAGGACATCATGATTGATAAAGTGGAGGGTTGGTGAAAACAAGGGAAACCTGCAATGGGATAGATTGACACAATAGCGGAAGCAATGAACTCAAATACAGCAATGATCATGAAGATGGGACAGGACCAGGCAATCCTTTCTTCGGTTGTGCATGCATTGCCATGAATCAGAGACCACTTAATGACATCTAATAACAACAGCAACATTCTGGAAATGCTGTCTAGAATACATTGATGAGGGAAAGTACTGAGGGTAAAACCCCACTTTGTAGAGTATTTTAACCATGCAGACTTGAAGAAATTATACCATGAGCTAGAATTATAGAAATATGAATGGAGAAGTGATCCTTGAAGGAAAGAAAAAATAATAACTAGGTTATGAATATTCAGGGTAGAATTCCTCAACTAAGACTTTGTTCTATACCTTTAATTTAAATCTCAGGAAATTTTCAGTGCCAAGAATGTAAAGGGTGTGAGGACAGAACTATCATACTTCCTGCAAGTTTATTCTGACAATTTAAAAGAGATCAGCAAACGTTTTCTGCAAAGACCTAGGTAGTAAATATTTCATGCTCCACAGGCCGTACCATTTCTGTTACACCTTCTCAACACTGCCATTATAGCACAAAGACTGTTAAAACAACACGTAAATAAATGGATGTGGTTGTGTTCTCATAAAAGTTAATTTATAAACACAAGCAGCAGACCAGATTTGGCCTGTAGGCTGTAGTTTGCTGACCCCTAGCCTAGACTACGGTAGGCCGGTGGCTTTCAAAGTGTGGTTCCCAGCAGCAGCATCAGTATCAGCATCACCTGGGAATTTGTTAGAAACTGTTTTGGGCCCAGAATCTGTGTTTTAATAGCCCCTCAGGTGATTCTGATGCATGCTAAAGTCAGAATCATTTGTTTAGTACTCAATAGCCCTTGTGAGATGGATGAATGAATTAATGTATTATATCTCGATATGAGCTAACTTTTCTTGTAATAGAATCTTATATAAACTAGTATTTGGGATGTTACAAAATCATACATTTGGTTATTTTAGTCTAGCTTAGGGTATTACTAATTCATAGTGTTCCACAAAGCAAACAATAGCTTGCAGGCACTCCACCACTGAAAGAGCTTTGGAAACCACTGATTTAACACAGCTGCCTTTTTTCAGAGGAAAATATTTTCAGACCATCTATGCTACTTAGAAGCAAGGATGGCGAGTCTTCATCTCACCTACTCTGGACATGTTATCAGGAGGGACCATTCCCTGGAGAAGGACATCATGCCTGCTAAAGTAAAGAGTCAGCGAAAAAGAGAAAGACACTTAATGAGATGGACCGACACAGTGGCTGCAACAATGGGCTCAAGCATAAAAAAGATTGTAAGGATGGTACAAGCGTTTCTTTCTGTTGTACACAGGGTAGCTATGAGTCAGAACTAACTGGACAGCACACCTAACAACAGCAACATGGTTAGTTAATTTGGCCAAGCAACATGTGAATACTTAGAGAGTTAAAGGAAAAAAAAAAAAAGCCCACTCATCTTTATATTAATAAATATGGCTCACATATAATCTTATGTATTTGGGCTTGCCAGAGGAACTAAACGTTTAAGGAAGACACAATGCTTAGAGGATGCTGAGCTTCTGTTAAGAGTGATGGAAAAACTCAAGAATGATTAATGGGGATGGTTGAAAAAACATGATAAACATAATCAATGTCACTAAACTGTACATGGGAAAATTGTAGAAATGACAAATGTTCAGTTACCTATATATTTACCACAATAAAATAAAAAAGCAAAAAAAAAAAAAAAAAAAAAAAAGAGTGGCAATGTGACCTAGAAGGAAAGAAAACAGTGATGGTATCTTATTTTAGCCATTGCATCTCGGTTATATGTATTCAGTTTTCTCAGGTTATTAATGCTGGATGGAGCTGAAGCCTCCAGACTCTGCTAGACCTCATAGATTGAATTGCTGTTTCAGCAAGTGTGAGTAGGGAGTGGAGGAGGGAAATGTGGAGCAATGGACGTCTTATCAGCCCCCAATCATGAAGTCTTTTCCTCAAGAAGAGTTACATAAGCTAAGACACAGGAGGAATGAATCAGCCTGTAGCAAACAGCAAGATAACTTCTATATATCTAGCAGGATACAAGACAGTATCTCTTGGCATGAAGCTCAGAGAGGGGAAAAAAAAAATTGCTGGGCTCAATTTTACAGAGGGACTAATGGGTTCATGCGAGATGTTTGTTAAACCAAAAATCCAGAAACCCTCATTAAACATTTCTGGAAACTGTGGGTTTGAATCAAAGGGAGGAAAAGCTTCCAGCTGATACTACATTGGCCTGCAGGGTGGGTAATATTATGTGAGAGATAAGTATCAAGTATGAAGTATGAGTCCCTGGGTGGCTCAGACAGTTGAGTGCTTGACTACTAGCCAAAAGTTTGGAAGTTTGGACCCACCTAGAGGCACCTTGGAAGATCTGCTTTTGAAAGACCACAACCTTGAAAACCCGATGGAGCAGTTCTAAGTTGCAAACATGGGGTCACCATAAGTCAGAATTGACTCAAGAGCAGCTAACAACGACAACATGAAATGCATTGCCTTCTGAATAGTAAGTGAATCATATTATCATTATCATTAGAGGCACTATACTGCTTTTCCATAAACAGAAGCCAAATGGGACCCACTGTCCCTGTACCCTTATTGCTGCCCATTCAGGGCTCTGGGCAAGAGGGGAAGCATTGCTCCCAAGAAGATGACTGCCTTTGGCCCCAGCTCTATTCAAATTTGCCTGGCAGCTGGGCTCACCTGGAGTGGAGGAGCCGAGTTCTTTTTTCCCTGCCACCCCACTGAAATCTCCATTTTCCCCTCTTAACCCTGGACTAAGTTTAAGCAGGAGCTCTAAGTTATGGTTGCAGAAAACACCCCTCATGTTCAGCCCATGCAAAGAGGGTGGGTAGATGCCTGGGTAGCATTCAGCATCCTTCTGGTGAACTTACACTGGGTTGTCAGCCTTAAAGGCTTAGACGTCTGATTTTGCTATGGGCCTAGGAGAACACTTGATCCATCACTCAATAAAGTTTCATTGAGTGTCTCCTATGTGCTGGACACTAACATCACCTAAGTTCATGAAGTGAATGTGTTCTATCAGAACTCCAGTTGCTTAACTTAAAATGAGCAAGAGCTATCACAGGAACTGGAATAATCAAAGTCCATGTAATCAGCATTTTCACTCCATGTGGCCCAGCTACACAGGAATCCACATCATAATTAGAGTACGCCTGTATCAATGTATAATGAGAAACAGCTAAGAACTAAGGTCAGGTACTTCAAGTCTATATGATCAGAATGTTCTCTCCAGGTGGGCAGGTTTGCATGGGAAGCTAAGTCATGATTAGAAGGTGTTTGGGTGAGCATAGATTCAGAAAAACAGCAGTTAAATGCATCATTTTCAATGACATCAGCTGGAACAGCCAGAGGCTATCTCACAACTTAGCCAGTGGGATGAAAGAACTCCAAAAGCTAACACTCTCTCTATGCTGGGTAACAAGCAAGCAGTTCTGGACACTACCGGTATCTTCTTTTTGACTCTCCTTTTTCCCAGGATTGCATGTGTCAGTAATCTATATCAAGCACTGTGCTAAGCACTTCTCGTGCATTATCTAATTTAATCCTAGTCATGTGCTTGTGTAGAGAAGCCTTCCCTGACCTTTGACTAGCCTCAAAACTTGCAAACTTTTTCTCCATAGCTTTTGTTTGTGGATTGGCCACTGACTGCTTCCCCCAAAGATGTAGGTTCCAGAGGACAGGCACTTTATTTTCTGCACAAGCATATTTCCAGTACGCTAGAATGATGCCTGGCACATAGAATGGGCTTACTATATAGTTGCTGGATGAATGAATGAATTGGTAAATGGAAGTTAGATAAATGGATGGATAATGAGTTTATAAATAATCTGAAAAATAGATATTAGCATCCCCATCCTAAACAATAAGAAATCAAGGCTATAAGTTTAAGTCACCCAATTAGCACATGGAGGACAGAGATGTGACTTGATTCTGATAGACTCCAGAACTTTTGCTCCCAATCAGTGGTCTATTTCTTTGGAAATTTTGATGCATTCAAGCATTATAGTGAAATGTATTATAATGAAAAATACTATAATAAAATGTGCAAAGACCTGGAGTTAGAAAATCAAAAGTGAAGAACACGCTCAGCATTTTTCAACCAGAAAGAATTGAAGAAAAACTCAAGCCTCGAGTTGGAACATTGAAAGATTCTATGGGTAAAATGCTGAATGATTCAGGAAACATCAGAAGAAATGGAAGCAATACACAGAGTTACTATACCAAAAAGAACTGGTCAACGCTCAACCATTTCAGGAGGTAGAATATGATTGAGAACTGATGGTACTGCAGGAAGACATCCAAGCTGCACTGAAGGCATTGGCAAAAAACAAGCCTCCAGGAACTGACGGAATACCAATTGAGATTTTTCAACAACTGGATGCGACGCTGGAAGTGCTACGCCAAGAAATTTGGAAGACATCTACCTGGCCAACTGACTGGAAGAGATCCATATTTGTGTCCATTCTGAAGATAATTGAGCAAACAAAATGTGGAAATTATCAAACAATATCATTAATCTCACAAGCAAGTAAAATTTTCCTGAAGATAATTAAAAAATGATTGCAGCAGTTCATTGACAGGAAACTGCCAGAAATTCAAGCTGAATTCAGAAGAGGACATGGAATGAGGGTTATCATTGCTGATGTCAGTTGGATCATGACTGAAAGCAGAGACTACCAGAAAGATGTTTACCTGCGTTTTATTGACTATGCAAAGGCATTCAACTGCGTGGATGATAACAAATTGTGGATAACATTATGAAAAATGGGAATTCCAAAACACTTAATTGTGCTCATGAGAAACCTATACATAGACCAAGAGGCAGTAGTTTGAACAGAACAAGGGGATACTGCGTGGATTAAAGTCAGGAAAGGTATGTGTCAGGGTTGTATCCTTTCATCATACTTATTCAAGCCATACGCTGAGCAAATAATCCAAGAAGCTGGACTATATGAACAAGAACACGGCATCAGGATTGGAGGAAGACTCATTATGCAGATGATAAAACCTAGCTTGCTGAAAGTGAAGAGGACTTGAAGCACTTACTGATAAAGATCAAAGACTACAGCCTTCAGTATGGATTATATTTCAACGCAAAGAAAACAAAAATTCTCACAACTGGACCAACAAGCAGCATCATGATAAACAGAGAAAAGATTGATGTTGTCAAGGATTTCATTGTACTTGGATCCACAATCCATGCCCATGGAAGCAGCAGTCAAGAAATCAAAAAATGTATTGCATTCGGCAAATCTGCTGCAAAAGACCTCTTTAAAGTGTTAAAAAGCAAATATGTCACTTTGAGGACTAAGGTGCTCCTGACTCAAGCCATGGTATTTTCAATCGCCTCATATGCATACGAAAACTGGACAATGAATAAGGAAGACCAAAGAAGAATTGATATCTTTGAATTATGGTGTTGGAGAAGAATATTGAATATATCATGGATGGCCAGAAGAATGAACAAATCTGTCTTGAAATATGTATTGCCAGAATGCTCCTTAGAAGTGAGGATGGCAAGACTTCGCCTCAGGTATTTTGGACATGGGTTTAGGAGGGACCAACCTCTGGAGAAGGACGTGATTTCTGGCAAAGTAGAGGGTCAGCGAAAAAGAGGAAGGCCTTCAATGAGATAGATTGACACAGTGGCCGTGAAAATGGCCTCAAGCATAGCAACAATTGTGAGGATGGCGCAGAACCAGGCAGTGTTTTGTTCTGTTGTACATAGGGTCACTATGAGTCACAACTGACTTAACAGCACCTAACAACAATAGCACTTTTGTGACCTCAGCCTAAGTTGCTTATTTAACCATGTGGGGCCCATGTTCTCATCTGCTAAAAGTAGGAATAAGAATATCTGCTTAAAGAGTTGTTCAGTCGATGAAACAAGTGATAGTGCATGAACTTCCCACTTCAAAAAGAAAACAAGATAATGTATATTAAAATCCCTATAGACCGTAACACTAGTATGAGATATTATTGCAAAGACTCTGGGACAAGAGGAGAGATGTAATCTTGATTGGTTATGTCATCATGGCCTATTTTAGATGTAAATTCCTAGAAGGCAACACGACAATTGTTTAATTCATTGTGCACAGAACGTTCTGCCAATGTAGGGAGGCATTATACTGGGGAAAGTGCTGAATCCACAGTGCTCAAAAATCCAAACTCATAAATTATTTTTACTAAAAAGAAAGGATTCCCTAGGTGCTCTTACCCAAACCGTAAGTTTAAATACCATCCATATGCTGATGTCTTCCAAATGTATTTTTCTTGTCCCTCCTTGACCCTTGAAATCTAGACTTTGGTAGTGTTCATCTCCTATATCCATCTGCTAACTCGATCTCTCCCCTAGATATCTTAGAGGTAACCCCCAAC
The DNA here is from genome assembly GCF_000243295.1 of Trichechus manatus latirostris. Taxonomy (NCBI): domain Eukaryota; kingdom Metazoa; phylum Chordata; class Mammalia; order Sirenia; family Trichechidae; genus Trichechus; species Trichechus manatus. Next base: position 13,524,836 of record NW_004443978.1, read on the forward strand.
TGGAATGACTAAAATGGAATTTTATTTTGTTCATCCCTCATCTTTTATCTCAGTAAATCACATTGCCATAATGCATTATGCTCCCAAAGCCAAAAACCTAGGAATCATCCTTGATTCCTCCCTTCTCCTCACTGAAAATTAACCTTCAAGAGCTGTCAATGCTACCTACAAAATATAGCTCAAATGCGTCTACTATGTCTCAATCCATTGTAAACATCCTAGTGCCACGAACTATCTTCTCTCACCTGTGCTACCGCAATAGCCTCCTTACTCGATGTCCTGCTAATATCATTTCTCCCTATCTCCTACATCATACTCCACAAAGCAGACACAGAGATATTTAAAAATGTAAATGAGGTCTTGGACTCTTCTGTTTAAATCCATTTTATGGTTTCCATTACACTCAGAATCAAAGAGACATTCCTTGCCATGGTCTACAGGCTAAACTATAGCTGATTCTAACAGCCTTGTTGAGGTGATGGTACTGTTGGTGAAGATGGTGAAAGGAAGGTGTTCAAGAGGTCCTCTACCTTTGGTTGTAGAGAACTGATTACATAAAAAGGCATCATTCAAATTATATCATCACCCTTAACAGAAGCTCAGTCTCCTGTAAGATTTGGGAGCAAAGAGGGTGATTGTTGAAAACATAATGAACATAATTAATGTCACTGAACTGTTGAAATGTCAAATATTTTGTTACATATACATATATACATTTACCACAATTAAAAAATAAATGCCCCTTGACAACACCCTCTTTTGGCCCTATCATCTGACCACTGATGTTAACAACATGAATCTCACAGGAGTTCGTCCAAGATCTTTTCATCATAATCACTAACCATTAAGAAGTTCCAATTTGGGGGGAACAGTGAGTACCCTGCTTCAGCTACACTTCCACCTAAGACCTTGTGTGTCTGTGCCTTGCCTCCCTCTCCATTGTCTTTCCAGCCCAATCCCCTCTCCTATGTGCTCACTCACCTAGCCTCACTGGTTTCCATTTAGTCTCTTTAATGTTCATGGTTATTTCAACCTTAGAGACATTTTACTCACTGTTCTCCTGCCTGAAATACTTCCCCCTGATTCTTCACAGATCCTTCTTATTTTTTAGACTGCACTTTAAATATCACATTCTCCCAGAGACCAGTGATGACTACTCAGCCTAAAAGAAGTTCTCCCATTATTCTCTATGACAACATTGTTTTGTTTTTAAATTTTCTTCACAGCACCCACCAAAATCTATTTTACAAATAAAATTTATAAATCTATTTGATAAATAAAAATCTTTTTTATTTATGTTTGTCCATATGTATTGTGTGATTCTGTGCTCTAGAAGCTAAGATCCAAGAGGCAGGACCTAGTCTGTCTTGTTGAACAACATCTCCCTAGTATCTACTCAATGATTGGCATGTATTAGGTGCACAATAAATATTTGTTATCCATAACAATGCATCATGCTATAAATGTCAGCCATTGGCATTACCTGTTTAGAAAAAGCATAATCTCCTTATATTTTTCATATTTAAATAATCAAAAATGCTACCTTTTATCTCTCTGTCTCTTTTTTTAACTGAATCCCTTACATATTCTCATCTCTGTCAACATTCATATGGCATGAGGCCCACTGAGAAGAAAAGGTCATTTACTTGAGCAAATGTGGATCAAATTCACTTTCATAAAATATGTCCATTTTTTGTGTATCAAAAAAAAAGTGTAGAGGGTCTTTCCTTCTATATTTCAGTCCTTTTTTTAAAAAAACTTACTTATATTTAGAGAAATATACAATCACAATCCATGGCATTTCATGATTCTTCACATATTGGAGCCAGTCTACCAGTCCTAGGAACCCTATATCTGAACATACCAAATATTCTCTTTTCCCTGAACACCTCAAAGCATGTTTACTTGTCCATGACTGCTCATGTGTTCCTTTTACAAGGAATATCCCTCAATGTATCTGCCTGTTAATATCAGATCTCTCCTTCAAGACCTGCCATGCAGCGGGGAAATATTTTGCCATTAACCTAAGTAATTTTCTTTCCAAGTAATTACTTTTTGCTTGTTAAAACTAAACTTGTAGTAGAGACCTTGACCTCAGGAGATGGACAGGACAGTTACAGTAGAACAGAAAGAAAAAATTAGGAAATTCTTACCTGAATTTCTTAACTGGCTTTTGAAACTCCACCTAAAGACATTATGTTAAAAGAAAGGGGTTTTGAATCTCAAAAACCTAAGTGTATAAACAATACGTTACCAACCAGCTTTCCCAAACTTGACAAAACAAAGGCAGAGAACTGAAGAGAGTGAAGGAGTCTAGTGTAGTTCTCATTACCTTGCTTCCCTCGTCTGCAGTCCCTAGGAAGAATTCTGTGTGGAGTGGGAACCTTGAATAAATTCAGAATAATTGGAGAGGAGCAGAAACTTGTTGTCTGCATCTTGAAAACCAAGGTGTGTCAGGCAGAGACGGCCAAAAGTCCGCCTCCCCCAATCCCAAGGCTCTAGTTGTCCCAGGAAGCACTGGCTGACCTAAAGAGGCTTTACCTCATCTGTATAAGAAGATTAAGATTGTGGGACAGAAGATCATGATGGCACAACAGAAACCCCAGATGATGAAAATGGGAATATATCACAATGGCCAGAGGCCAGCTAATGCCAGCAGTTAGTGACCAGTTAATGACCAGGGCCAGATGCTCCATGGTACTGTGCATGCCTCTTCCATTTTGGAGCTTATAATGATGATGGTGTTGTTGTTGTTGATGAGGATGATAATAATGATGATGATGAAGATAATGATGATGATAGTAGTAGTAATAATAGTAGGAGAAGAAGGGAGAAGAAGAAATGCAACTAATTGTAATCATATGTTTACCATGTTTCAGGCACTGTTCTAGTAGAGCCCCTGGGTGGTACAAACAGTTAACACGCTTGACTGCTAACTGAAAGATTGGAGACTCAAGTCTACCTAGAGACATTTAAAAAAAAAAAAAAAGTCCTGGTGATCTACTTCCAAAAAATCAGCCACTGAAAATCCTACGGAGCATAGATCTACTCTGATACACACGAGGTCACCATGAGTCAGGATTGACTCAACAGTAACTATTTTATATAGATAGATATAGAGATAGAGATGTATATAAAATAGTATATTTTATATACATAAAATAAAATAGCATATATATAATAAAATATTATATACACATATATGTATGTGTGTGTGTATATATATATATGCATGTATATATAGTGGTGGTTAGGATCCATTGAGTCAACTTCAACTCATAGCAACCTCGTGTGGCAGAGTGTAACTACCCCATAGGGATTTCTAGGCTGTAATCTTCATGTGAGCAGATCAGCATGTCTCTCTTCCATGGAATCCCTGGGTAGGTTTGAACCACCAATCTTTTGGTTAGCAGCCAAGTGCCTAACCACTGCACCATCAGAGGTATCTCTCTCTCTCTCTCTCTCTCTATGTATATATTTCTCACAGCAATCTTATTAGAAATATGTTACTATTAAATCCGTTTCATAGCTGGGATATGAAGGTACAGATATGTTAAACAAATTGTCCAATATAACCTGGAGTGTTGTCCCAGGGAGAAGACTAAGAGGAGAAGCTTTGAAGAGACTGAATTTAAACTTGGAGCAACTAAGAAAATCCTGGATTGGATTATATTTGTTGTTTGCCTGTTAGTTCTTTCATAATGCACAATGGGATCCTGAAATGGAAACTAGCTTCAGATATAGAAAAACAAAGAAAACTCAATTTCCTTCTTTTTTTAATTATTGTACTTTAGATGAAGGTTTACAGAACAAACTAGACTCTCATTAAACCATTAGTACACATGTTGTTTTGTGACACTGGTTGCCAACCCCACGACATGTCAATACTCTCTCTTCTTGACCTTGGGTTCCCAGTCACCAGCTTTCCTGTTCCCTCCTGCCTTCTAATCCTTGTCCCTGGGCTAGTGTGCCCCATTAGTCTCATTTTGTTTTATGAGCCTGTCTAATTTTGGCTGAAGGGTGAACCTCAGGAGTGACTTCATTACTAAGCTAAAAGAGTGTCTGGGGGCCATACTCTCGGGGTTTCTCCAGTCTGTCAGGCCAGTAAGTCTGGTCTTTTTTTTTTTTGAGTTAGAATTTTGTTCTACATTTTTCTCTAGCTCTGTCCAGGACCCTCTACTGTGATCCCTGCCAGAGCAGTCAGTGGTGGTAGCTGGGCACCATCTACTTGTGTCCATTAGTCCTCTGGACTAATCTTTCCCTTGTGTCTTTGGTTTTCTTCATTCTCCCTTGCTCCCGATGGGATGAGACTGGTGGAGTATCTCAGATGGCGCTCACAAGCTTTTAAGACCCCCTGCGCTACTCATCAAAGTAGAATGTAGAACATAGAAAACTCCATTTCTTAGTCACCAGTTCACAGTTCTCAACCAACCTTCTACCACACCTGTTCCCTTGCTCAGTTTGAGCTCATGGATAGAATAGACCATATGTTATCAGTCATCATAATTTCAGTGCCTAGCACAGTACCTAGCACAAAATATGTACTTGGTAAATGTAATCAATTGAACAGAATTATTACAACATCCAGATTATTTACTTATAAAAAATTCTGAAGCATCAAATAAAAATAAAGACTACATTAAATTCAAATAAAACATTATCCTGAAAAGATACTAGGCAGTGGCACAAATATGATGATACATATACCATCTTTTCCTCATATTAGCTGCCTAAGAATCCACTTTGAACTTGCATGCTCTGTAATTTATTTTTAGGGTAAAACATTATCATCATTTACATGTGGGTCCCATCAGCCAATGGTAATATATACAACCAATTGTAAGCATTTTAATCCTGGGAGTAGCTCTGCTCTGCACACATGGGGTTGTCATGATTCTGAATCGACTTGATGACAACTAACAACAACAGCGATTTGAAAGTTTAAACCACAAAATAAAGACCATTCACAAAAAAATTGTAATATTTTAAATGACTAATTTTTGCAGCTTTTGGTCGAATGTCTCTTTCTACTACCTAGTCTATTTTCAGCGGGCCCATATATTGCTTTATATATAGTAGTCACTGTACAGGGTGATATATTAAGCCTATTTAAATGAACTTTACTTCTTGCAATAATGTCATTTTACTGGCAACTCATTTCCTGGAATGAAACTTGTTTTTCTAAAGCTACTACAATCACTTATATGACTCTAAAAATTATTTTATGTTTAAGCATGATCAATCCATTTGGACGCTGAAACGCTGAGGTCCCTTCTTATACATGCACCTACCAAACTATCACTAGAAAATATATTAGATTTATCCTATTTTCTGTCTTTCTTCAAATAATGAAAATGTCTGGATCCACAATGCACTGGAAAGCTTTACACCACCTTGCACATTTATAAGAAAATGATATCAAAGCTAACATTTAGTCTTCTCACTGGCCAAGCCACCATTTCCACTTCCGTTACTTCTTTCATGTAGATCATATCCTAGTCATTTTTTCCTTCCTTCTTTTTTTTCTTCCTTTGTTCCTCTGGCGAACATTTATTGATAACTAATACGCACCAGGCACTATGTGGAGGGTAGTTGATAAAATGGTAAATAAGCACGTACTCTGGGCTATAGAGGAGCCAACAGTCTATTGGGGGAGGGCAAGATTTTCAAAGTCAATTTCAACATTGAGTGGCAAACGTTATGATGGAGACAGTGCATGCAGACTCCTTGGTAGTCCAGAAAAAGAGCAATCAACACACATTTCTGAGGGCTGGGAACGATCCCAGGAACCTTTCTGAAGAAAGTACCAACTTAACTGAGAACTATGATTTCAAGGTCATTACCCAAGCAAAAATGGAAGGGAAAGAAGGTAGAAGGGCATAGTTCACTAGAAGAAGTTAAAAAACAAACAAACAAACAAAAAACAGCATAGCTACAGGAGCTGGTGAATGAAGGAAGAAATGAATAGGACATGATCTATATGTAAGAAATCACAGGAGTGGGAATGGTGGGTTGGCCAGTGAGAAGACTAATGGAACTAAACTTGGTGTGCTGAAAGATAGGTCTTGCCCCCTTCTTTAGATTCAATCCAGATTTCTGGGGGTAATTCAAGTGAGGGCTTCTCCATGGAGCCCTCGGTATCTCAGCTCTCAATGACTTTTCAATTCTCTGAGCCCTTTAAGGATTTATGTACTTTCCTAATACACTTCCTTCAGGTATTCATCTCCTCATCTAGCAGAGAAGGACACAGTCATCTCTTTATGTTCTAATGCTCTGGTGGCACACAAATAAAAGAAAAATGAAAAATGAGTCATCATCACACCTTCACTCCATTCTCGCCTTTAACGCCAGGAAATCCAAGAGCCCAGGGAGTAGACTTAATTAGTTCCTTAGCCCCCATGCTGTACCGTGGCTACTAGTCATGTGGAATCCATTCCATAAATTTGGGTATTTTTAGTCTATGCAGTATATTTATAATACAGTTATAGTTTTATATTAGAACTCACATACCTATTTTATTAATGACTTCTGTATCCCAGTGGAAATAATAATAATAATATTACTCATGATTTTTTTTTTAATCACTTATTTTTCTTGGGGAAATGACATAAACTCTGGTTCATTTTATTAAAAGTCACATACAGCTTATGAACTAGTATCCAGAGGATCTGAGTGATTTCTATGCCTTTCATCAAAATGAATATTTTTCATCCTTTTGCACCAAAATAACAACACTAAGTATGGCCTAACATTTATGCATACACATGTGTGTTCTATTTGTCTTCCTATGCCAAGAAATAAAATGATTGCATATTAATTTTAAAAATAGGTATACTTTATTTTCAACAGCATGCTGATGTCTCCCAGTAGAGCATATTTTTTCCCACTTGCAATATGCAAAAGACAATTTACAATCCATGAATTCTACCTGGAGCTCATGGGAAAATTGCCAGCTGATAATTCTTCATTTGGAAAAATCCTTAGTTGAACCAGTTAAAACTTATGGTTTATTTTTTTAGCAAGCCAAATATGGATCAAAACTCAGAATGAATGTCAGTTTCAAATGAATCTACACCTGTGATTTATGAGGAGGTAGTACTTATACTGAATAATTTTCACAGATGATTGTGGTAACCATTGTAGCATGCTCACTTCAAGTTGGCAGTGCTATTTTCCTCTAATCATATCTCCCTCTTCATTTGAAATAGCCTCTGGAGAATTTTCTTTAGAAATGGCCCTTTGCACTGTCTGATTTAGCCTATGTCTTGCCTATCCACTGGCTGGCATGGGGTCTAAGCTTTTCTCTAGACAGAGCTGGTCCCTGCCATTAAATCTCCGTTTACAGAGTAAGGTATGGCACAAGACCTTGATGAGGATGAGAGACAGCTCTCTTACATAGGAAGAAATCCCAAGCAGATCTGGGATGGGCCATAATTATATGGATGTTAAAATAAGATATCTGTTAGTATGTAGTAGAATGGGATGGGATGTATTATGGTAATAGTGAGGAAAGGGATATAAACAGGGAAAGAGATAGTTTAACATGGAAGTTACCTGGAGGTCATGAAATTGATATATTCATTTTAATTATTAAAATAATAATAATAAGAACCAGCTGAGGTAAGGTAAGTGAGTCCCCAGGGCCACACAGGTGATAGCAATGCTAAGACAAGATTCTTCTAGTTACCAATATAATGTTCTTTTCATTTTCCAATAATTTTATAATGACTTGAATATATTTCATATTTTCCAATGAGCAACAAAGGAAGATACTAAATGGAAATTACCATCTCGGTTATTTCTGAAATAATTCCCAGTATGTTGCCAAAAAAGAGGTTGAACATTTCTTTCTTGCATTGCTTTGCGGAAGAAAAGAGCTTAAATGCTGTATTTTAATACAAAAGATTGCCCAAAGAAGCATTGCATTATACAGTAAGTGCCACAAGAAGATTAACAACCACACAGCCTGCACCTCAAACAGGGAAACTCAATGATTTCTATAGAAAACTCAAAAACGAAAGTGTTCATTTATTCATGATATTCTAACATGGTCTATACTGTTTTAGTAAGGCAAGCAATGTATGGCTTTTTAGCTTTATGCTATTATTTAAAATATTTGAATAAAATTGTTTGTTGATCTCTTATTCTGCTGTTACATAATCCCCTGGGGTTGTTTTTAGCAGAAAATATTTTATGGATTGTTACCAGGGCACGATATCATGGCAAGGAAGACATGACTTACAGTTTCTAAAAGATGACTAATGTGAATTTTTTTTTTCAGAGAACAGAATGGCTAAAAAAGACAGAGCTTGCCAAGTTAAATTCATTTTTACCAACAATGTGCTTATTTTATGAGAATGATCTTCTTTGTATGATAAGAGAAACAGAAAGTTATTTACCACAGTTACTTTAACACCAACGAGTCACGTGGGAGTTTCTCATAGTCACTACGTTTTCCATAGTCAAATGTGAAAACCAGTCGCCATCCAGTTGGCTCCGAATCACGGTGGCTCCATGTGTGTTACAGTAGAACCATGCTGCATAAAGTTTCCAATGGCTGATTTTTTGGAAGTACACTGCCAGGCCTTTCTTCCGAGTCATCTCTTGGTAGACTTGAACCTCTTACCTTTTGGTTAGCAGCCAAGTACGTTGTTTGCACCACCCAGGGACTCAGTAAAATATGGTCAGAAAGTAAAATTTTAAATTTGTGTTTTGGTAAAACCCCACCTGCATGGCCAGCAGAGCCTTGTGTGGAATAAATAAGAATTTTCTTGCTTGTTTCAAATACTAAACAATAAGTATAACTTCAGTAAGCTCATAAATTTCTTCTTGAAAAATGAAGAAGTATTTTTGCATTCTGACAATGGCTATAATTCTTATAACCCCGCTGCCGTTGAGGCGATTCTGATTGATAGCGACCCTATAGGGCAGAGTAGAACTAATGGCCCCATAGGGTTTCCAAGGCTGCATTCTTTGTGAAAGCAGACAGCCATATCTTTCTCCCTTGAAGCAGCAGCCGAGTGCTTAACCACTGTGCCACCAGATCTACACTGATCTACTAACATTTCTCCAGGGGCTGCCCCAATTCCACAAAACCACACTGAGCATTGTAATGTGATTATTTTTTATCTTTCTACTTTGTTCAACTAAAGTCTAAAGAACTTTCCAGTAAAGTCCCCAAATACAACAAGAAATAGTTGAAATCTGAGTCTTCTTTTGTGCCTCTCTTTATTGTGCCCTTGAACTTAGCTTTTTCTTTCTCCCCTGGACTACCCAATCTGCCCTAGATTGTAGACAATTCATATTCTTCATTCATTTGGAAATACCTCAAGGACTGTAGTACTTATAGTTATTCCCACAAGTGGTTATATGTTATGAAATAAGTATTCCCACAGGCTTAACAAGCAATGTTATCATTGTTACAGTTAAAATTCCTGATAATGTGATGCTGAAAAGACCATAAGCCAAATATACTAAAACTTTAGGAAATACTATTAAGAAGAGTGGAAAATGGTCAAGCAAATGGCCAAAGACCAGATACAAAAGAATGTCTAAATTCCTTAATCTGGAATGCCACTTCTACCATCTCCAGTAATAGAAAAGAAGCCTGTTGGTAACTGAACAGGAGTCATTGTGACTCTGTTTTTATTCCATTACACACCTCATGTAACATTCAAATTTACTTACAAGGCTTCATGATGAAACCGATTGTTTTAAATGAAAACAAAAAATGTAATTGAATGGCCATCAGACAGGCAATGTCCTTATCACAGGAAGGTAATATAATATCGGTAATCTGCTAGTCATCCCATCGCCTCCACTCCTCTCCAGTTGTTGAAGGGAAACCTATGTGAAAATAAACACTGACTCGCATACCTAGAGCCCCAAACAAATCAGGCCACACCTATTGCAGGCTATGCAACTGATCTAAAATGGATGGAAAATATTCATCTTCTTTTTCATGCTATCTTATTTCGTTTGCATGAGAGGCTGTATTGGTAGAGCTAGTTCCAGAAAAAGCAAATCAGGCCTAAATTGCCTGTTAAGAGTCTAGCAGGATTAGAGTCATGTTTCCTGAGTAGCACTCTGTTGCATCTGTCACTAGGCCACATTTTTTTTTTTTTGATTAGCACTTTATCAATCACTTCTGCATGATTTGAGCATTAAAACAATTCCATAAGTAAGAGATGAAATAAGCCACAATTATACATGAAGAAGACTAGCTTGGAAGAGTTCAAATGGCTTGTATTGAAATCAAGCTTTAGCCTAGAACAAGAGATCAAGCGCTATATTATCTCCTGTACTTTCGGTAAGCGTACTACAGCGGACGTGCATTTGCTTTTTTCAAAGACTCAGGAGCATCGTGAAATATTACTTAGAAACTGTACTGAACTGAGATAGTAACCCATTGTCACTTTTCTTTAAAATTAAACAGTGAAGTGTCTACGTCTCTGTGTGTGGCACCTTGGAGAGTATAATGGGTTTTATTCAAATTAAAAAAAAAGATCTTATCAGAGAGCAAATCAGTCTCCTCCTAAGTTGTTTTCTTGTCTTTAACAAAAATTAATATCTTTGACTCATTTTCAGCTTTTTGTTGTTGTTATGCTGTTGCTGTTAGGTGTCATCGTGTGGGTTTCGACTCCTAGCGACCCTACATGCAACAGAACAAAACACTGCCCGGTACTGTGCCATCCTCACAATCGTTATTCTAGAGCCCATTGTTGCAGCCACTGTGTCAGTTCATCCCGTTGAAGGTCTTTCCCTTTTTCACTGACGCTACCAAGCATGATATCTTTTTCCAGGGACCTCCTGACAACATGTCCAAAATATGTGAGACAAAGTCTCATCACCCTCGCTTCTAATGAGCATTCTGGTTGTTCTTCTTCCAAGATGATTTGTTTGCTCTTCCGGCAGTCCATGGTATATTCAAAATTCTTCGCCAATACCATAATTTAAATGTGTCAGTTCTTCTTTGGTCTTCCTTATTCATTGTCCTGCTTTCACATGCATATGAGGCAATTGAAAACACATGGCTTGGGTCAGGCTCACCATAGTCCTTAAAGTGACATCTTTGCTTTTTAACACATAGCGTTTTTACTACTCTAAAATAGTCAGCGGAGCTCTGGTGGCGCAGTGGTTAAGAGCTCGGCAGCTAACCAAAAGGTTGGCAGTTAGAATCTACCATTCATTCTGTGGAAACCCTATGGGGCAGTTCTACTCTGTCTTATAGGGTCGCTATGAGTCAGAATTGACTTGATGGCAACAGGTTTAAAATAGTCAATATGTTTTGTTGCTAGGATGTTATCAATGACCATTTCTCCTTTGTCATTTAAATCTCAATATCTGATTTATTTGCATTAGTCTCCTGGCAAAAATATCACTATCTTGCAGTTGTTAAGGAAATATGATGAATCATTAAAACCAGTTTTTGTTTTGTTTGCAACCAGAGGTATATAACAAGCCTCACATCTTTGAATTGTTGCTTTCATTCTAGTAGGATGATCCATTCGTTTCTTTCTTCTTTAGGATTATTTATTTAGTTGATGAGAGAAGGAAGATACAGTATCAGCAAAATTCTCAACAAACTGTCAACACAAAGAAGAATTATACTCAAAAGAACTTGTGGGTTAGAGATTTGAGATTTTTTAAAATTCCTGGTTCTTGGACAATAATGTAGAGGACTATTCTCTTTTCACTTCACTTGCCCTTTTTATCAGTTGGAAACCCTGTTGCCACAAAGGGAGATGATGATATCAAAATGTGAGAGCTATCAACCATGATTCTTTCACATGCTTCTATATGAGACTGGGAGGAAGGGATGGGAGTGGTGAACTGGTGAAGACCAGTGAATTGGTGGTCATGGCCCTGCCATGGGTTTCCACTGCATCATGTCTTAGACTTCAGGGTCAGTGCTCCTCTTCCCAACTTGAACTTAAAACACTTGTCTTAGTTATCTAGTGTTGCTATAACAGAAATACCACAAGTGGATGGCTTTAACAAAGAGAAGTTTATTTCCTCACGGTAAAGTAGGCTAAAAGTCCAAATTCAGGGCATCATCTCCAGGGGAATGCCTTCTCTCTCAGTCGGCCTTCTTCTCATCGGTGTTCCCCCAGACTAGGAGCTTCTCCCTGCAGGCACCCCGTGTCCAAAGGACACGCTCTACTCCTGGCACTGCTTTCTTGGTGGTATGAGGTTCCCCTGTCTCTCTGCTCACTTCTCTCTTTTATATCTCAAGAGATTGCCTCAGGGCACAATTCAATCTTATAGACTGAGTCCTGCCTTACTAACACAACTGACACCCATCCTCCCTCATTAACATCATAGAGGCAGGATTTACAACATATAGGAAAATCACACAATACCAGGAATCAGCAGAGTCAAATTGATACACACATTCTTGGGGGGACATAATTCAATCCATGACAACACTATAGTTAAGTAAATATAAGATATTTTCCCTGGTATAAAATAATCTATTTTAGTTGGCTATTAATAAATTTTCCCCAATTTAGTGGCTTAATCCAAGTTGTAGCAACAACAGCCAATGGCTCTGACCTGAAGAGGAAGTGCCCTGCCCAGGCTCTGCTGCTGTGCTGGCTGAATCTGTCTTGGTGGGAAGGCTGTGTAAGTGATTGCAGCACATGCAGAAGTCAACATTCTACTCCTAACACAACCCCCTCCCATGCCCCCATGCCTGAAATTCTACCATTAATGGTTCACTTCTCTAGGTGAGGTGATCTCATTATAGTTGCCCTCAGATTTCCTACATGCTGTCATCTCAGAACAGCAGAAATGAGAGCCCAAAAGTTTTCGCTTCTATAAAGTAAAAACCAAACATTAACAAAGGGATTACTACAACAGTCCAAAAGGAAAAATTATTCTCAAAAGCAAAATGTTAGCCTTTAATAGCTCTGTATGCACGTTTCACATAAAAAAATGCATTGATAAGATTTATATTATACATAAATATGGTTAGTGGTTATCTTTACAAATGAATAATTTCAAGCCTGAAGCACCAGGATAGGGCAAATGTTCCAAAGACCAATTTATGTCTTATATTGTACAAGTATTCAATGTTCATTCAAAAGTTTTAACCACACTGCATCCTCAACAAGGAGAAAGTAAACCCAGTTCATTTCTCTTATTTTCTTTGCTATTTTTGTCACAGACTAAAATCTGACTCTCTTTATTTTTTAGTATTAGAGTTTGCTGTTGTAGAATGGAGCCCCGGTGGCGCAGTGGTTAAGATCTCAGGCTGCTAACCAAAAGGTCGGCAGTTCGAATCCGCTAGCTGCTCCTCGGAAACCCTATGCGGCAGTTCTCCTCTGTCCTATAGCAGATAGAAACACCTAATCATGATGAATAAGTAAAGTCTCTGGCATCACAAATTATTAAATTATGGCTCTCATACATAGGCTGTAAAATGCTGAATGTAAGCTAAAAAAATGTCAGTTGAAATGACTTATTTTCAAGGAAGCTGACTGCATTTAAGAAGATACATGGAATATTCACAGCCAGAAGTTAAAATACAATAAAACAAAGTTAAATTTGCAGCTTCAACTGCTTCATAAATGTTCAAGAGTTGTGGTTTTGATTATTTCCACTGGGGGTGGGGTGGGAGGGAAGGGTATCCTTACATTCTTCTTCCTCAGGAAGTTATATAAATTAAATTTCAGTCCCACGGGCATTTTTAAATTATACAACCGATCCACAAATGGATTTGGTTTTTGGTTACACTCTTTAACAAAGTAGGAAAGAAAAACAGATTCTTGAATTTTAGCCCATGATATTAACTTAACTTGCTAGAAACACAGTGGGTTTATAGTCAATATTTACATGGGCATTGCCTGTCGAAATTGATTTCAAAGTGCGATTTTCAAATTCATGACTCAAATCACTCTTAATCGTTGTTAAAATTATGGCCTGAGACGTTAGTTAGGAGGTCATGGTATCATATTTTTACAGCCTTTATGGAGCATATGAGATGCAGATTCTTTTACGAGAGGGGGAGTGAGAAATTGTACACGTGGGTCAGAAGAGCTAAAGTGAGGGAAAACAGAGCCTAGAAATTGTTACACGATCCTATATCCACTACCTCAAGAATGAACTCAGGAAACCAAATGAAAAGAAGCAAACTGCTACCTTAATTGTGTAACATATGTAGTAGATTACTACCAGTTGCTACACTATAAGGGACAAAGATAGACACAGGAGCACCTTGTTAACTCAATTACAGCTTCACAGATACACATGTTACCGAAGACTCACATTTTGAGGCTCCATTATGATAATGAACACAAAACCAGGCCTGGCCACTTAAAATGTCATCGTTGCTACAAGAGGTTACACTTGTCCTCGATGAGTTCTCATAGGTTATGTAACAAAGATAACTCCCATTCTAATGATTACCCACCGGCTTTCAAAATAACCAGCCTTTCGTGGCAGCTGATTGATCTACTGCAACTGTTAAACCTTTAGCAAGCCTCAATCTTCTCTGTTTTTAACAAAGTGCTTTAGTCACATACTGCATCAAAAAGCAAATGCATGAATCATTGTAAATGACACACTTTCTTATTAGCTGATACAGTAATTCTACCAACATTCACTTTTTTTTCAAATTGCCTTTAAAAGAGTGGCCAGTGATAAACTGCTGAAGATAGGGCTTAGAAAAAGCCACAGGAGAAAAACGCATTGAAGAACGCTGAAAACTCAGTGCAGCCAAGTTTTCTAGTGTCAAAGATAAAAGCTGATTAATAGTTTAATTAAGCTTGTTAGAGACTCTGGGTATTGTAGCTATTACACCTTTGACCTCATATGGTGCTGCTAGGGATGTTGGGAGGGTGAGTACTGAGGTTATATATTTATGACATGCAGCTGACTTGAAAAGCATACCAAGCTAGACAGAACCTGTAATTAACCGAAAGATCCGGTAAATTATGAGATCAGTAAAATTTCCTGGGTGCCATAGTTTTCAGAACTAGTTAGTACATTGCTAGTTTATTGGCAAAAACTTCACAGACCTGCAAGGAAGATTAATAAAAATGCCTGGATATAAAAATAAATATGTATGCTTGACAAATCTGAAATACACTGTTTACAGCTAATGAGGAGGTGACTATGCATTTTGCTGCATGTTTTATATCTATAGCACGGCAGAACATTAAAACCAATATAACTGATAACCTTGGTGAAAACAGCATAAGACTACATTTCCCGTTATTCCCCAGAGAGGGAATTAATTAGTGCTTGTCAAAACCAGAGCAATTCCCCTGCTGTAAAACTAAAAGTAATGTGGAGGCCATGGATGGCTTAGCTCTACTGCAAAAGTATTTCTCATCTATTTGGAAGAAAAATACTGCATATATCTATATATGCAGTATATATACTTCCCTAATCCAAGATACCTCATAAAAAATACAACAAATTCATTATCTTTATTGGCTCCAGTTCAACAAATATTTGTGAAATGTCTACCATGTGGGGACCCAGAGAATAAAAATGCACTAAGAGTTCATAGCTTAGTGGAGAATAGAGATTGATAGAGGGGACACTGCAACTCAAAGTGTTAATGACTGTGATGGAAAAATATACAGCAGGTTAAGGGGACCCAAAGAAGGGCTCCTATCTTGACAGGGAGGTCAACGGGGGGAATGAATAAGTAAGGGTCTACTAATGATACTTATATTACTGATGGCTAGCCTACTCACAAGCAAACTCTCTTGTAAGAATGGCTTAGTGGTCCTTCCAATTGCAGATCCTTCTCTTGAACTGCCTCCCCCTCATCTTTCTATCCTGTCTAGCTCATACACATCCTGCAGGTTTCAGCTTCAGGATCCCCTCTCCACTGAGGCCATAATGAGTGACTCTTGTCCAATTTAAATTTAAACCTGAACACTGACCCTCTCATTCTCTCTTATAGAACCCTCTGCTTTTCCTAGAGGGTCTTGGCATGTTTTGTAATTATTTTTTACTTTAATAATTATTTATCTATCTTTCTCTCTAACCCTCTGCATATTCAAAGTGTGGTCCATTGACCAGCAGCATGAGCATCCCCTGGGAGTTTGTTAGAAATGCAGAACCTGGGTCCCCACTCCAGACTTATATTGAATCTGAATTTGCATTTTAGCAAGCTCCCCAGGTGATTCATATACACATTGAAGCTTGAGAAGAAATGATCTGGAGTCTATCACATTCCAATACAGGAGTCCCTGTCACATGTGACTATCCAAATTAAAATTAAATAATTCTGTTCTTCACTGGCCACATTTCAAGTGCTCAATAGCCATGTGTGGCTAGTGGTTAATGTACTGGTCAGTGCAGATGTAGAACATTTCCATGGCGGCAGAAAGTTCTATTGAATGAGCTAGACTATAAGCTCCTTGAGAGGAGGACTACATAGCTTGTTCTCACTACTGAGCACCTAGCATCTCCTGTGCCTAGAAATTCGAGTACAGGGGTACAAATTTTATTCTTAAAAATAATGAATGAAAATATGTTAAAGTACCTCAAAAAGTACCTGGCACAAAGAAGGTGCAAAATAAATGCCATTTCCTTTCCTTACTACCAGTGACCTTCAAAACATCTCTAGGATGTGGACCATGGACAGCTGCTAAGCAAACTGCATCATAAACTAGTAAGATTTTCTGTCTGTCTTTTCTTTTTTAGTCTTGCTTTCTTGTTTTTGTTTTGTTTTGTTCTTAATAGATATTCTTGAGTTTTCCCTTCCGGAAATTCACATTTAGTAGGACCGAGGGGGCGGCGGAGGGGAATCATATTTCTGACACTTTAACTAGCCATGTGTTTTTTAGATTTGATAGTTTGGATGGTTGAAATTCCATTCTTTCCCCAGAAGGTGGCTTGACTCTTCCCAAGAAGCACTCAGTAAAAATTATTTTGAGTTTATTTTTAAATGAAGAATCAGAACTTTCAGGATCAAGTGTCAGAAAACCCAGCTCAAGTTGTCTTAAGGAAAATAAAGGTAATATATTGACTCCAGTGGTTAAGAGCTACAACTGCTAACCAAAAAGTTGGCAGCTCAAATCCACCAGCCGCTACTTGTAAACCTTATGGGGCACTTCTACTCTGTCCTATAGGGTCACTATGAGCCGGAATCGGCTTGATAGCAATGGGTTTGGTTTTTGGTTTTTTATATCTGAAAAGGCTGAGGGAGGATCAGATGTCAATAAGATCAGACCTCTTTGCATCTTTCAGTCCTAATTTCCTTGACATCAGGTTCATTCTGGAGCTCCATGTGGTAGTAAGGTGGTGGTCAAGATTGCCAGACCTCTGTTCTTCCTCCTCTTTTCTTGCCAGTCACATGCAGCAGGAAGGAGCAGATGGCATCTGTCTCAACAGTCTCAGCAAAAGTTACATTACATGTCATTGGCTCTGGCTAGGTAACATGCCATCTCTGACCAATCACAATAGCCAGGAAAATACATTGTACTGATTGGCCACAACCGAGTAACATGTCCAAACCCAGCACCCAGCCCATCTGAAGAACGTGGAGTGAGAGTGGGAGAAAGAGTATGGTCTCCCAGAAGAAAATCAAAGCATTATTGTCAAGAGAAAAACGAATGGATTCTGATGACAAAAACAACAGACGTCTACTATACACCACTTAACTTACTTGAAAATAAGTGAATGAATGAATAAATACGTGTGTGTGTTTTGAATTTGCAGTAGAATCATTAACTAGCATTACTAATCACTGTTTAGGGTTGTGCGAATCCTTAACATGGGGAAGGAAGAAATCTCTAACTTAGACCCAAAGCCAATTATAAGTATACGTATGTTAAAATGTCTATTGTATCATCAGTACTGGCAATTAATGAGCACAGACTCTAAATTTATTCCACACCCAAAGAAAACTCTACTCCATGTTGGAAGTGTCAAAACCAAAACCAAACCCATTGTCATTGAGTTGATTCTGACTCACAGCGACACTATAGGACAGAGTAGAACTGCCCCATAGGGTTTCTAAGGTTGTAATCTTTACGGAAGCAGACTGCCACATCTTTCTCCTGCTGAGCGGCTGCTGGGTCCGAACAACTAACCCTTCGGTTAGCAGGCAAGCACTTAACTGCTCTACAACAATATTTCCTTTTGATTTAAGCAGCTCAGTGAACTCCAGATCCTTCTCAGCGTCGGGTGTGTCTGCTTGCTCTACTGGGTCACAGACTCAAGTTACTAACAGGTTTCTTTCCATCCCTACAGGAATGCTTTCTTTAGGAAATACTGTTGTGTTGCCTTTCCGGGACATTTTCAGTTGACAAGGAACGCTAAGACAAAATGAAATAATTTCGTTCAATAATTCATTGTAGAACTACAAGACAAGACTCCAGTAATGGCTGCAAATTTTCAGAATCCAATTTTGAGGCAGAAGGAGCCCTGGTGGAGCAGCGATTAAAGTGTTCGCCTGCTAACTGAAAGGTCGGCGGTTGGAACCCACCAGTTGC
Source organism: Trichechus manatus latirostris (assembly GCF_000243295.1). NCBI lineage: Eukaryota > Metazoa > Chordata > Mammalia > Sirenia > Trichechidae > Trichechus > Trichechus manatus. The sequence goes on from NW_004443978.1 coordinate 13,543,294, forward strand.
TCTGCGGGAGAAAGATGTGTCAGTCAGCTTCAGTAAAGATTTACATCCTTGGAAACCGTATGGAGCAGTTCTACTCTGCCCTACAGGATCACTGTGAGTCCGAGTGAACTTGATGGCAGTGTGTTTGGTTTTGGTTTTTTGAATTTTGAGACAAGGAGTTAAGCTCAATTTAGTTTGTTATTCCTTGTTTTCCCTAGTTGCTGTCGAGTCAATTCAGATTCATGGGACCCCAAGTATGCAGGGTAGAACTACTTGATAGGGTTTTGAAGGCTGTGACCTTTCGGAAAAAGATTGCCATGCCTGTCTTCTGAGGTGCCTCAGGGTAGGTTCAAACCGTCAACCGTTTCGTTAGGAATCGAGTGCTTAACCAATTGCACCACCTAAGGATTTTGTTTGTTATTAGTGCTCACAAATTGTAGGTCTTGGCATCCAATGTGAAGCAGGGGACTTGATCCATAATGTGTTACGTTCAAATGCATGTTTCCTTGATTTCACTTCATATTGTAGATGTTCACTTCCTAGATGCTATTTTTCAGCCCAGTGATATTTCTCACAGCCACAGAATACTAAGGAGCTCTGGATCCCAGCTAGTCAGCATTTCAGCATTTTCAAACTTGGCTCCACAGAGCCTCAAAGGATTCCACGAACACATTTTAGCTAGCTCTTCTCAGGTGAGAGATAGCCAAGCAGACAAAGATTCAGTCCCTCACCCGCCCTTCAACTGTAACAGTTGGCATTTGATATATTTTAGTTCTTCAGATTTATCTAAGTTTATTTATTTATTTTTAATAAGGGGCTGAACTATTATAAAGATGTATAAAGGAGGATAGCCAGTTGATGGAATCTATTAAAATAATGGAATTCCTGGATGGCACAAACAGTTAATGCACTAGGCTGCTAACCAAAAGTTTGGAGGATCTAGTCTACCCAGAGGTACCTGCGAAGAAAGTCCTGGCGAACTACTTCCAAAAAATCATCCACTGTAAACCTATGGAGCATAGTTCTACTGTGACACCCTTGAGGTCAGAATTGACTCAATGGCAACTTTTTGAATATTAAAAACAGTAAGGTAGATCTGCATGTACTGATACACAATGATCTCCAAAATCTATTGGCAAGTGAAAAGAACAAGACACAGAAGTGTCAAATACATGTACCATTTAAAAAAAAAAAAAAAAAAGTATGTATGGAACAGTGCTGGAAAAATATGCAAAAAAATTGTAGCAGTTGTCTCTGGAGCAGTGTCCCAGAGGACAGGGCAGAGGTGAATTGAGTATTTGTTTTAATTTATTTATATCAAACCAAACCCTTTGCCATCGAGTTGATTCTGACTCATAGTGACCCTATAAGACACAGTAGAACTGCCCATAGGATTTCCAAGGCTATAAATCTTTACGGAAGCAGAATGCCATGTATTTCGCCCGAACAGCAGCTGGTGGGTTTGAACCACCTACATTTTAGTTAGCAGGCAAACACTTAACCTCTATGCCACCAGGGCTCCTTAATTTATATAGTTCCATATTATTTTAATGTTTTATTTATACTTACATTTCTTTTTTGTTTTTAAGTGTGCCATCATAGTCTTTGAAAACCACTGATCTAGTTAAACTACCTCATTTTACAGAGAGTGTGGCAGGCCTTGCTCAGGTCTGCCTGGAATAGCCGCTAAGGCAGAGGGAGGTGACATGAGGATGGTAACTGGCCACCAGGTCTGGGTCACATGGCTGGCTGCATGGCAGAGTTACTGTCTACCATGGTAGGAGAGTCACTGCCATGATTTCCTCTTGGCAAAATAAAGAGGGTTTAAAACCTAGGGGACTCTTTTTTAGGAGTCTCTCAAAGCTGATGGATTCCTCACCCAGGGTGGGCACCTCTACCCTAGGTATGGCACCAGGAGACACAGAAGGCTGTGCTCACTCATAAGTATCCTTGGTCTAGCTGTCTTTCTGTCTTTTGTGATGCTCAGTGATACTTTTGATTAGCATTGTTCAGAGTGGTGTATTTCCTTTGTGTGGACAATTGTGAAATGGCTACCATCTCCCCAACCCTTGTATTCATATCCTTGTAATGTGGCCTTACAGATCATTCCATAAAGAGGTGGATTCAGTGTTCCTACTTCTTCAATCTGACTATGTAATTTGCTTTGGCCAGTGGGTCACTAGCAAGTATGATGTAAGCAGAAACTTGAAAAGTGTTGAACACTGGGCTTTTCCTCATATGGCTTTTGGAACTCAGGCACCATGTAAGTCTGAGCTAGTCTATTGGAGGATGAGATGCCAAGAAGACATGTAACTGAGGCCATCCTAGATTATCCAGCAGTCAGCTAATCAACTGGCTCACTATCATTGCATGAGAGAGCCCAGGCAAAGATCTGCTGAGCCAGTCCAGACCAGATCATGAGCTAAGTAAATGGTTAATATTTTAAGCCACTGAAGGTTGTTTTTTTTTTTTTTTTTTGTGACACAGCAAAGTGAACTGTCTTCATGGTGCTGCTATAACAGAAATACTGCAAGTGGGTGGCTTCAATGAACAGGAATGTATTTTCTCACAATTTAGGAGGCTAGAAATTCTAATTCAGGGTGCCAGTTCTAGGGGATGTCTCTCTCTGTCCACTCTGGGGGAAAGTCCGTGTCTCTCTCAGCTTCTCTTCCTAGATTCCTTGGACATCTCCAAGTAGCATCAATTTTTCTCCATTTGGGCTTCTTTGCTTCTGTGCTTAACCTGCTCTTTCAGTATCTCAAAAGTGATTGGTTTAAGACACACTCAACACTGATATGGGCTCAGTAATGTAACAATGAAAACTCCATTTTCAAATGAAATTACATCTACAAGTATAGGGCTTAGGATTTACAACAAGTATTTTTGAGAGACACAATGGAATCATTAACACTAACTGAAATGCTTTTTTTTTTTTTTAAATCATAGAACACAGAGCAGTTCTTCAGACCAAAGTAAAAGAAGTGATAAAATTGATAGCCAAAGTGATCAAATGATTTCTCCAAATTCAAGCTGTCCCACAGCCATGGCTAAAACTCAGGCCTCCCGACTCCCAGTCGAAACCTCTTTCTAATACCCTTCAGCCTCAGAGCACAGACCATGATAATTAGTATACTGACTGAAAAGTAACAGGGGGTCAAATCTGAGGTCCCTGCTCTAGGCTTTTTACTTTTTAAGGCATGTTTTATGTGTATTTATTTCCAAATTTTGTTCTTTCATATTTATCTCTGGAAGTTTATAAAACTTATAAGGAGTAGCTCAGATTTGTTTGGACTGAAAACTGAGTTGATGAGAATACATAACAGCAATGGATAGTCAGGAGGTTTTTGCCTAGAAAAGTGTCCTTGACATAGAAGAAACAAATACTCAAGCACAAAGTTGACTCTGTGAAATTCCTAAAGATGTTGCTTTCTGGAGACTCCAGGTCTGTCATAAGAAGTTTGCCTTTTGACACCAGAATGGGGATTGAAAGAAGCAACTGAAGAGCAGGAGACACCTTCAGTTACTGCCTCTTCTGAAGATACCATCCTAGCATTGTTGTTAGTTGCATTGAGTCTGCTCCGATTCATGACGACCTTATTCCTAAGAGAATGAAACGTTGTCTGGTCCTGCAACATCTTTATGATCTTCGGTATGCTTAAGTCCATTGTTTCAGCTATTGTGTCAATCCACCTCACTGAGGGTTTCCTTCATTTTCACTCACCCTCTACTTTACCAAACAGGATGTCCTTTTCTACCGATTGGTCTCTCCTGATGTCATATCCAAAGTAGGGAAGACATAGTCTTGCCATCCTCACTTCTAAGGTGTATTCTGGTTGTATTTCTTCTAAGACTGATTTGTTTGTTCTTCTGGCAGTCCGTGATATGTTCAATATTCTTTGCCAATACTACAGTTCAAATGCATCAATTCTTCCTCTGTCTTCCTTTCTCACCGTTCAGCTTTTGCAGGTATATGAGGGGATTAAAAAGACCACGGCTTGGGTCAGGCACACATCAAAACGACGTCTTTGCTTTTTAGAACTTTAAAGAAGCAACTGTACTTTTCTCCCACTTGTAGCAGAGCCCATAACAGGCTCACTTTTTAGGCAAGGATGTCAAACCAGCCAATTGTTTTTTTTTTTTTTTTTTTGCTTTAGTGACTCATAGATATTCCAGAGCCCTGGAGGGGATGAGTAACCATCTCACCCTATACATCTGTTGCTTTTAGCTTCCTTGGTTTTTGACTTTTTCAGTCTTGATAGCCTGTCCCTGCTTTCTCTAACACAGAAATATTTGCAGGCCAGGATAATGTGCAATCACCCATTAACGGGGTGAATTGCTTCACCTCTTTAAGCCTCTGTTTTTTCTTTGTTTGTTTGTTTTGTTTTGCTTTTTCCTTCTAATATGGGAATAATAAAAGTACTGACTTCAAGGTTGTTGTGAGGATTAAATTAGATAATGCATACAGAACACATCAGAAAGTGCTTGTTACATAGTAAGCACTATTTATAAAGGAAAACAGCCAGCTTCTGGCAACTCTCTCTGTTTTCAGTCTTCACCCAGTCTACCATCCATCCCATTTACCCTCTAAGATCCTGGTTCTTTTATCTATTTCTTAATGTTTTCTTACCTCTTTCCAGTTTGGGCAAATTTGATTTAATTTTCCCACCAGTCTTGGCCCTACTCTCGGTAGGCAAGTTCCCTAATGAAACCCACCCGCCCCCAATTCCCTAATGATCAGATTAAGGGAATTAATTTCTAGGAATAGGGATTATGTATTATTCATCGGTATTTTTTCAATTCTTCTCTTATCCACCCCTCTCTTATTTTGCCCATTCTTTCCTCATTTTATTCATTCCTAGTGTTTGGCATTTCATATCTTGTCATACATTCAAAATATATAACCACAAATTATTGTACTTCAACCTAACATAGGAAGCTTTCAAAATTTTACTTGGATTAATAAACTTGGCTTACTTAAAATATTATGAGGGGGATGATGTGGTTCTTATACTTCCATCTATGAGACACTGTAAGGAACAGTTGGTAAGCACTCGGCTGCTAACTGAAGGGTTTGAAGTTCAAACCCAACAGCCACTCCATGGGAGAAAGTTGTGGCAGTCTGCTTCCATAAAGATTACAGCCTTGGAAACCCCATGGGGAAGTTCTATTCTGTCTTATAAGGCTGTTATGAGTCGGAATGTGCTCTGTTTTTGTATGAGACACTGTAACGTTGATGATCACTCCAAGGCTAAAAAAGGACAGGAGTACGTAAATAGGCTCAGTTTAAACCCAGGGAAATTACCTTAGTGTTAGATATGAAGTGTCAGCAATAATCCATGGTAGGGAAACACATAAACTCATACTCAGATGTGTGCAATAATATTTACCAAGACTGGAATGAGCAAACTTCTGTCATCCTACAAAATCACAATTCAGAGGACAACACTGCCAACAAACGAGTGGTAATTGTGCATGGGTACTTTCACCTCATGTCCACCTCTGCACAATGTGTTTCCCTCATGCAAAGGTCTCTGTTACAGCAAGTTACTTAGTTTTGAGATGAAAATAAACAACACAGTTGGACCACACTTTTCTCATCACAAACTCTACTGTAGTAATTCAGACAAAGCTCATCAATAGATGGTATAAGCTTTTGGTTTGGGTAAACAAGCTATGCAATGATGCCTCAGTATCATCCCACATATTACTTACTAATTGTAAAGAGAGAAAGAATTTTTGTTTTTTTTTACAATGGAGACAACCTGGTGGTCACCACTATAGGCAGGAGATCAACTATAATGTCACTAATAACATTAGGAACTTCCTATTGTGAATGTAATAAGCAACATAACCCTTTAAGTTTTTATGCCAAAAAATGTTAATCTGAATCTAATCAAGCCTAAAGATGTAACTTCCAGTTTACAGGAAATGGAGGGGATAGAGGAACACGTTATACAACTCCTTAAGGAAACAATCAAAAATGCAGGATATGGGATTCTAAAAAGAGGGGGGTGGGCAGTGTTCTAGATGAAAAGAAACTAATGGAACATAAAAACCAAATGCACTGCTTCAGCCTTGACTCAGCACTGGATCCAATAACAACAACAATAAAATCATAAAAGACGTCTGTGGATCAATTGAAGAACTTCAAATATAGCTGGATGTTAGGTGATTTAGAATTCTTGTCCATTCTGGGGTGTTAATAACGGTTGCACAGTAAAATATCTTTATTCTTCAGAGACGAATGCTGAAATGTTTGGGTTGAATGTCCTGGTTTTTCCAACTTACTTTCATATGATAGATGAATGGAGGGAGGGAGGGAGGGAGAGATGGATGGATGGATGGATGGATGGAGAGAGAAATTAAAGCAAACAGATAAAAATTCAATTATTAGGGTTCGGGCAAAATGGCGCTCTAGGCAGAAGCACCATGCCATCCCTCCACAGCAAAGATCTGAAAAACTAAGCCGAACAGAGAAAAAAACAATCCTGAAACCCTAAAACATCAAATGAAGAGATAAAGAACTCAGCCAAGCACCAAATGGAGTGAGAAAACTGACAGAGAATGGAGAGCGAG
>NW_004443978.1:13557875-13610136 GCF_000243295.1 Trichechus manatus latirostris
GAAGTTAGAGGGTTGATATGTTGTGGGGTTGTTAACCAATGTCATAAAACAACATGTGTACTACTGTTTCATGAGAAACTATTTGTTCTGTACGCCTTCACCTGAAGTACATTTAAAAAAAAAAAATTCAATTGGTAAATTTAGATGGATAGCAGAAGGGTGTTCATTGCCCTATTCTTTCATCTTTTCTTTATGTTTGAAACTTTTTATAATGAATGAATTAAGGAAGATATACTTTTCTCCATGAGAAATAAGACAATGGTAAGGGTAAGTGGGCCACTGCACAAATACAGAGCGGTGTTCACCTGCCATGGCCCTTGCCACTCTGTGTTGTAGGGGTTCATGTTTTCTGCTAGACTGTGACTTTTCTGAGGGCAAGGACTAAGTTAGGCTTACAGTTACATCTCCAGTGCTTAACCCCAATGCCTTGCACACAGTTGACACATAGCAAACATTTGTTGAATTTAATTGAAATTTATGTACTGGCTGAGTAAACACATAAACAACACATAGATAACAAAACAAACTTACTTTTGATGCACAGTGATGGAACGTAACACTAAAAATTTAGTGTTCACAATACTGGCGAAGCCAGCACAACTTGTACAAGGAAAGGTTATGGAAGCTCCACAGACGCATCCAAATTCCGTGAGGGACTGAATTGCTCGGTGGAGGGCTGTGGGGACCACGGTCTCAGGGAACATCTAGCTCAATGGGCATAACACAGTTTGTAAAGGCAATGTTCTGCACTCTACCTTGGTGAGTAGCATCTGGGGTCTTAAAAGCCTGTGAGCAGCCATCTAAGACATTCCACTGGTCTCACTCCTTCGGGAGCAAGGGAGAATGAAGAGAACAGGACACAAGGAAAAGATTAGTCCAAAGGACTAATGGACCACAGCTACCAAGGCCTCCACCAGATCGAGTCCAATACAGCTAGATGGTGCCTGGCTACCACCACTGACTGCTCTGACAGGGATCACAACACAGAGTTCTGGACAGAGCTGGAGAAGGATGTAGAACAAAATTCCAATACACAAAAAAAGACCAGATTTATTGGCCTGTTAGAGACTGGATAAACTCCTAGAGTATGGCCCCCGGACACCCTTTTAGCTCAGTGGTGAAGTCACTCCCGAGGTTCACAGTTCATCCAGAGATTGGATAGCCACATAAAACAAAATGGGACTAATGAGGCACAGCAGTCCAGGGATAAGGACTAGAAGGCAGCAGGGGACAGGAAAGCTGGTGATAGGGAACCCAAGGTTGTGAAAGGACAGTGTTCACAGGTTGTGGTGTTGATAACCATTGTCACAAGGCAATATGTGTACTAACTGTTTAATGAGAAACTATTCTGTTCTGTAAACCTTCACCTAAAGTACAAAAAAAAAAAAAAAAGAATTATCTATGTGAGATCAAATTGACAACAGCAACTCAAAAGGTTTGATGGGAAGCCTAGGGGGCAGTGAGTTAAAGATAATGGTGATGGAATAATTTGGAAAAGGATAGTGAGAATAGCAGCACAACTGGAAGAATGTAATCGATGTCACTGAATTGTACATTTAGAGATTTTTGAAATGGTGTATCTTTGGCTATGTATATTTTCACCAAAAAAGAAAAACGGTCCTCCAAGTTCGAGGTAGAAGAGTGTTGACATGGTGTGGGATTGTTAACCAGTGTCATAAAACAATATGTGTACTGACTGTGTAATGAGAAAATATTTGTTCTGTAAACCTTCACCTAAAGTACAATAAAAGAAAAAATTAGTGTTCAGAATAAACTGAAATCAATAATAAATACAGTAATAAAATAATACATAAATCTTGACTCAGGTCAAATAATTTTCTTAACATCTAGCATTAGAATTCCTCCTGTCTTAGTCATCTAGTGCTGCTATAACAGAAATACAACAAGTGGATGGTTTTAACAAAGAGAAATTTATTCTCTCACAATCCAGCAGGCTGCAAGTCCAAATTCAGGGCATCAGCTCCAGGAGAAGGCTTTCTCTCTCTGTCGGCTCTGGAGGAAGGTCCTTGTGATGCAGCAGTCTTCCCTTGGTCTGGGAGCATCTCAACGCAGGAACCTCAGGTCCAAAGGATGCACTATGCTCCCAGTGCTGCTTTCTTGGTGGTATGAGGTTCCCATGTGTCTCTGCTATCTAATCATGTAAACCTCATCAGTATAACTGCTGCTAATCCATCTTATTACATCATAATGATAGTGTTTACAACACAGAGGGAAGTCACATCGGATTTCAAAATGGTACACAATCATACAATACTGGGAATCATGACCTAGTAAAGCTGACAGATATTTTGGTGGGACACAATTCAAACCATGACACCCTCACAGGAAGGAAAGGAGTTTTTATTTAGGCATGTGTCTTGATGAACAATGATGTGTGAAAAGGAAAGGCATTGGAACAGGCTGTGGAAAGATAAAGCAGAGATAAAGGAGGAGGGTTGGTACTCTCTGAATTAGGGATGAAAGGGATTGATTGATTGATTCTTGATTTATCCCTCTCTTCTTCTTCTCTGGAGCTGCCGGAAGGGCCAGGAGACTTTTCTCTTTGAAAGAGAAACATCTGAACACTGTCTTTAAAATTGTTTGCTTTTCTGGGATGTAAGCTTCTTTCTGTATCCCCAAACTTCCATTCCAATGCAATTGGGAAGTGAACCAATTTTAGGAAAGTCTTAAGACATCAGATGATAGCAGATAAAATAGTTAAATATAATTTAATTACTTTGCTAATTACATGGGTATTCATTTACTTTTCCATTTATCTTTATATATTTAAAAAGTGAATATCACCTTTTCACTATCGTTTGTATAGCATCAAATCTCTTGCATATCTCAGAGAGAGAAAAGATAGGGATGAAGACCTGAGAGGTCATTTCACCACCAAGACAGGGCTCCACCAGGTGGCATGACTTTGGCGGGGTGGGGGGTGGGTGGTCACCACAGGCTGGGATCTCATTCTGACCATTTTGTCAGGGTACCCAGTGATGAGGATACTTAAGGGGGCTGAGTCTCATATGCATTTACAACAATGCCAAGGTTTTTATTCATAATTGTAGAAATCTCTTGTCAGAATAACTATAGCTGCCATCTTCTAACTAGAATCAGAGCTCCTGAAGGGCCAAACCAGAAATCAGAGAACTGCTTAATACACGTAAGAGCAGGACAAGAAAATAGGATGTTCCAAGATCCAAAAATATGACTTGATGGGCTGTCTCCTCTGCATGGCTTTCTCTCTCTCTCTCTTTCTCTCAATCTCTCTCTCTCTCGACTGAAGTTTACTTCCAGCTGTGTTTAGGATAGAGTTGAAGAAACTGCCCATTCTTACCCTTTGCTGACCAGCTCCTGCAGATGCAGGGTAACTCAACTGATCAATTTCATTTTCCATTTTGGCCATTACTTTGCAGCCCTACTACTCCAGTTCTCTTGCAGCTTCCCAGAGATGCTCATTCAAATTTGCACAGGGCAAAAGAGGAATTGAATCTTCAAAGAGTCCGACCCTCCTCCTTAATCTCTGCTTTATTCTTCCACAAAAAGCCTGTGTATATAACATTTATAATTTTATGTGGATTTAAGTAGTTTACATTCCCCCCCATGACCAAATTTTTTATTAAGGAGTAGGGGTGAACCCTACTGTCAACCAAGATTCCATCTATAATGTATCACCACCAATAAACTTAATTCTGAGGCTTTCAAAGCAAATTAAAATAGAGGTTGAGAAATAATGTCTTTAGAATAAGCCTCACAACTGGCATAGGAACTCTTGATGAGGCTTTACAAGATTGAATATCAGCTCAGTCACCAAGCATTTAGAAGTACAACAGAGAATGCTGGACCAGCAAAGGGAAAATTAACTCTCTTTTCCAGTTCTCTCAAGCCTTTGAATCATGTCAAGGAGAAAGTTTTTGTGTGTGTAAGCCTTTAACATCTGTCTAGTCCTAGCTAATGTCCTTTCTTGTTATATAATTTAACCTTATATAATGGCATGTCCATGGGACCCATAAAATCATCTTGTGGACACCCTATCAAACTTGGAAACTTAGCCTATGATAGATTGAATTATTACCCTGATTCTTCACCTCTTTCTGTATCTAGTCTCTTTGCCATGTGGCTCCACAGTTCCTCCCATTATAGTATACTTCCTCATGCCCTGACTTTGGGTTTGACCATGTGACTTGTTGGGACTAATAGGATTCAAGTTGTGATGCAAGAGAGGCTGGAAATGTGCTTGTGTGATTGTGCTTGTCTCTTACTCTCCTGCCATCACCATGAAAAAGAGCTTCTCCTGGGAAGTTGTTGCTCCTCAGGCTGAGGTGACAGAGTAAGCACATGAAGACCAGACCTGAGCACAACTCACAGTGAGGACCCAAGCCTAGCTGGACACAAAGCTTGAGGAAGAGTCATTGAACCATGTTCCCAGCCTAGATCAGCCAATCCCAGCAGGAGAAGATTCAGGCAAGTCTCACGTTGTTGAGACTTACCTGGAATTGGCCAATACCAGCCAGTTCCCTCATACACATGGGTGAAAACAAATAATTGTGGTTGAAGCCTCTGTTTTTTGGGGCAGTGTTATGCCACAATAACTGGTTGATACATTGACTAAATTCAAAATAATTACCCACATTTGGGAACTTCTTTCACCTACTGCAAGAGATGGGCTCATGCTTTTTAAAAAAACATCCCGTCAAAGGAGATCATCCACTCAGCTCAGGAGTTTACACTTTCTCTTGTTGTCTTTGATCGTTTTGTCTCTCTCTCTCTGTTGTTCGATTCTCCCGTGAAAATTTAATTCTTCTTTTCCTCTCCCCTTTTATTCCATCAACAATGTGAGACTTGCCTGAGTTTTCCCAGAACACTAGGCTGTGTATTTGAAAAATCATATCTGCTTAATCTAGGTACAGACTCAAGCTGAGGGTGATTTCTTTAATTTAGTCCTGGAGTTTACTGCTGATCTAAATTACCAAAGCGTCACACTCATGATTTATGATGCAGAGAGATTGACCAACTGATTTATTCTCTGTTCTTCATTGCAGACTGTGAGTTATGTCTTATAGGGGCACAGCCAAAATTTCTAGAGAAAAGAACACCTGTGGAATCATCATTACATGCACCACTGTGATTAAACTTCAGCTCATACGGAAGAAACATGCACTGCTTTTAAACTATTTCTGTTTTCACAGTTGGTACACTGAAAAGCATTATCGGGGGAAAAAGACCTACTGGTATTAGCATTCAGAGTGGAGAAAATGCTACTTGTTCTGTTCTTATATGTTAAGAGTGCTAAGGATAAGATATGCCTTTGTTTAACAGAGTTTGAAGGTGGGAACTATTAGACTGAACAAGGGCTGTGGGCATGTTTTATTTGGCCTGTACAAGCCCCCACAGGGCCTTGTTAATTTGTTTAAAGTTTTGAATTAGTGGCCAACATTTACCAATAGAGATCACATATACAAATCCAGATTCTAACTTCTCTTGAAAGATAGGAAGATCTGGCAATGTTGAGACATCTTTCACCCATTCCTCCAATCTCACCCCAGCAACTGTCAGTTGATCAGAGAGGTCCAGGAAAACTAGCTGCCACCGAGTTGATTCTGACTCATATGACCCTATGTGTGTCAGAGCGCAACTGTGCTCCATAGATTTTCAGTGGCTGATCTTTTGGAAGGAAATCTCCATGCCTTTCTTCTGAGGTGTCTCAGGGTGGACTCAAACCTCCAAACTTTCATTTAGCAGCCAAGTGCTTTAACCATTTGCATCACATGGGAACTCTGATCAAAGAAGCAGCACCTCCTGTTGCAGGAACACAAACTCACCAGTTTGGCCTCACTTGAAGTTTAGTGATTAATTTGTCTTATACCCAGTTTACTTCTCTCCCTTTATCTTTTGTTTGTTTGACTCCATTAAAAGGAGATATAATAAAGATAAATAATTTTGAGCATGAAAACATTCCAGAACTTCAATAATTAAGAGATGTATGTGTAGGTAAAAGCCAAAAGAGAAGGGAACAAAAGACAAGGGGAGAATGAAAATTTTTGCTTATTACTCTTTTAAGCTTTCAGTAAGTGTTATCATCTGTTGAATGTCTACTCCATGCCAGAAATCATGCTAAGCACCAAAGATGTAAGGAGAAACAAAACCTAATCCTCGCCTTTCTGAAAGTCAGCATCTGTATTATGACAGCTCTTTACTATGGCTAAGAATGAATTCAGAAGGTAAATATTTCCAGGCCCCATTTCTAGAAATACTGATACAGTAGATATCAGGTGGAATCCAGGAGTATGCATTCTAATAAAGGTAATTTTAATACACATAATACAGGGACCACACGCTGAAAAATAATAAACTACCAATTTCAGTGCAGTTTGAACTGAGCTCTGAAATGGTCTAAACCAGGAAATTAGGCAAGTCCTTGGGTTAGTTCCATAGCACTCAAGTAGCACGAGTCTAGAGACATCTAATTTCAACATGGGTAATGAGTAGGGTGTTAGCCAGATGAAGAAGGTAGGGAGTGGGAAATTGCAAGTGATATGGGAAAAGTTGGAAAAGATGAGGCTAGAGAGGTAAGCAAAAGTCATGTTATTAATAGTGCTAATAAGCTTAAATATATTAAAATGAATAGTTGAAACATTTATGAACTGGTGATTATACTAAGAGCATGGCATGTACTATTTCATTTCATCTTTACAATGTCACTATGATGCCAGTGATATCCCTGTACTAGGGTGATGCAAATGGTTAATGTCCTCAGCTGCTAACCAAAACGATGGCGGTTTGAGTCTACCCAGAGGTATCTCAGAAGAAAGGCCTGCTGATATACTTCCAAGAAATCAGTCATCAAAAGCCCTATGGAGCACAGTTGGAAACTACTTGACAGCAAACTTTGTTTTGTTTTGTTTTGTTTTTAATTTTATAGGGGAGGAAACTGAGGTATAAGGGTTTAAGGTAGGTTTTCTCAACCTCAAAACTAATGTCATACTGGGCTGGAAAATTCTTCGTGCATTATAGAATGTTTAGTAACATCTTTGGCCTTTACCTACTAAATGGCTAGTATCTCCCACTCTCCCATGTGACAACCAAAAATGTCTCCAGACACTGTCAAATGTCCCCTGGGAAGTAAAATTACCCTTGGTTGAGAACCACTGGTTTAAGCCCATACAAAAAATAAGATCTTATAAGTAATAAGTGGTCAGGTGGAATTTACTGTCATTATATTAACTCAAACTCTAAAATATGTGCTAAGATCATTAGCATAAACTAGAGATGCTCATATAGAAACTTAGTTTCAAAAATGAGATCACTCTTTTGTAAAACTCTCAGTACAAAGTAAAGAAAAAGTAAGCTTAAGGCTTTTATTAAAAGAATAGAATCCAATTAAACAGAGCATTCATGAGCCTCAATGTATGACTGAGGCTGCTAATGGAGGTCTGGAGCTGGGACAAAAAGGTACACAGATACACATTGCAGTCCTTGCCTGTGGTTCCTACAATTCTACCTCATGATGCCTTCAAGTAAATGTGACATTACACAGATTTTAGCACCTATTTTCCCAGCAGGAAGTGTAAGATAAAGAGCCTCAATCAGTATGTTAAAATAAGATCTGATGCAGGGGAGGAAGAAAAGCTTTCAGATCATAAGAAATAGCATCTCGAGGAAATTAAAAGCCTGAAATATGGCATATGGTTACTGACACCAAAGTCCTGCTGTTGGGCTTTTTTTTTTAATTTGATTTTTGTTGAAAATATACAGAGCAAAACCCAATCCCATTCCACAGTTTCTAGACATAATAATCAATGACATTGTTAAAATTTCTCACATTGTGTCCATATTCTCATTATTTCTGTTCCAGATGTTTCATTTCCATTTACTTAATCCCCCTGTGTCCCAACCTTCTCATCTATGCTTTAAAACATCTTCTGACCCTTTGGTCTTATATGTACATATATATATATATATACACATATATATAAAGTAATGCAGTACTCGAGGGTGACAATCTTTATACTCTTAGGGCTAAACTGTTACTTAGTTTAAAGGTGACTTCAGAGGATAGTTTCAATTCAAGGTTTGAAGAGTAACTCAGGGCCTAGTCTTGGGGACTTCTCCAGACTCAATAGGTCCAGTAAGTCTGGATTCTTTACCAGTTTGAAGTTTGAAGTTTTGTTCCACATTTTTTCCCTTTTTATTGGGATTTCTCTATTATATTCCTGATCAGAATATTCAGTAGCGGTAGCCAGGCACCATCTAGTTATTCTGGTCTCAAGGCAGAAAAGGTAGTGGTTCATGTAGACAGTTAGTTTTGCAGTCCATTTCCCTCCCTAATTCTTGGGTTTCTTACTTTCTGTTTTGTCCCAGACAAATAAAGATCAATAATTGTATCTTAGATGCTTGCTTATAAGCTTTTGAAACCCCAGACATTACTCATCATACCGGGAGGTAAAACTATATTATTCCAATTAACTGGCTTGTTCCACAAACCAAGAGAACTAATCTCATGAGAAAATTGGTTATATCTAATTAGTGTCAGCACCTGTAGCCCCCCCTTTTTTTTGTTGTTGTTATTGCTGCAAAACCATACATAACCGAACATTTGCCCATTCATCCTTTTTCACTGTGTACAGCTTATTGACATCAGTTACATAGATCATACTGTGCAAACTTCACCCATATCTGGTGCCACCTTTCCTGTTTCTATAAACAAAGTGATTACTACCTAGGAGTACTTCTTCACCCCCCAACCCCTGGTACCACTAATAAACATTAGTTTCTGTATATTTACCTACTCATGTCATTTCATAAAAGTGAGAGCATATAATATTTGTTTTCAGTTGACATATTTCATCAACATAGTGTCCTCCATGTTCATCCGCATTATGAAATGTTTCGGGAGCTCATTTTTCTTTATTGCTGGGTAGTATTCCATTGTATGTATGTACCACATTTCACTTATCCATTCATCAGTTGATGGGCATTTAGGTTGCTTCCATCTATTTGCTATTATGACTAGTGCTGTGATGAGTATATGTGTGTATATGTCTGTTCCTGTCACTTCTGTTAGAGCCCTAGGGTATATACCTAGGAGTGGAACTGCTGGGTCTTATGGCAGCTTTACCTCTAGACTGTTTTCCAAAGTGGCTATACATTCCCACCAGCAATGGATAAGGTTTCTAATTTCTCCACATTCCCTCCAGCTCTTGTTAGTTCCTTTATTTATTTTTTATCTTAGCCATTCTAGTGGGAGTGAAATGGTATCTTATTGTGGTTTTGATTTGCATTTCTCTGATGGCTAACAACATTGACCATCTTTTCATGTGGCCGTTTGAATATCCTCGTTGGTAAAGTGTCTGTTCTTGTCCTTTGCCTTGTTTTTAGTTGGGTTATTTGTCTTTTTCCTAAGTTGTAGAAGTGTTCTATTTATTTTCGATATTAGACCATTATCAGTTATATTGTTCCTACTGTTGTGTTTTTGCAGGACTTTTAAAGAAGCATGCTATTTGCTAAATAAATCTGCAAAATTGCTGTAATACTTAAGGTTGTGTGTCTACTTGGCTGGGCCGTGAATCTCAGTAGTTTGGCAGTTATGTAATGATGTAGTTTGGCAGTTATACAATGGTGTAATTTGGCAGTGATATAATGATATAATTATCCTCCATGATGTGATCTGATGTGATCAGCCAATCCAGTGTAAGGGGAATTTCCTCTGGGATATGGCCTGCATCCAATACATACATGTATATATATATATATATATGGACATTCTGGCAAAGCTTGATTGCTTATTCTGGATCCTGCATCTGGCTCATCATCATCTGACCTCCAGTTCTTGGGACGGGAGCCAGTGACCTTCTGTATTGCCTTCTGATCTTGGGATTCATTGGCCTCTGAAGCCTGTGAGCCGGCAGCCTGTCATCTGACCTTCTGATCTTGCATTTGTCAGCCTCTGCAGCTACATGAGTCAGGAGAAGCCTCCACCCTAACACCAGACTCATGGACTTTAGACTTGTGGGCCTCTACAACTGCATGAGCTATTTCCTTGAGATAAGTCTCTCAAAAATGCTTTACTGATTTTGTTTCTCTAGATAATCTAGCCTAAACAACTACATGGCTTTTCCCAATGTCACGGTGCTTCAGTGGGAAAACGTGTATATGTGAATGTCATCACCAAACTTTCTCAAATGAGGATTTGTTGGATGAAAACAAGTAAATTAACACATGTCAAATGAAATCAGCCTTGATGATCACTTTTTTCAAGAGTCTGTTTTCATCTCTTCTTTCCAAGTAAATTGATGAGCTGTATCATATGGATTTTGCTTGCTTCAGATTGGTCAATCAATAACCACATCACACTGATATCTCTCTTCTCCTTTTTTTCTCTTTCTTCCTTTCGTTTTCTTTCCTTTCTCATTTTCCTCCCTCCCTCCCTCTCTTCCTTCCTTCCTTCCATCATGCCTTTATTTCTTCTATCAATTATTCAGTCAATCAGTCAATAAATATTTACTAATATCCTACCATAGGAAACCCTGGTGGCATAGTGGTTAAGAGCTATGGCTACTAACCAAAAGGTCTGCAGTTTGAATCTGCCAAGTGCATTTTCGAAACTCTATAGGGCAGTTCTACTCTGTCCTGTAGGGTCACTATGAATCGGAATCAACTGGATGGCAATGGGTTTGGTTTGCATTTTTTAGTATCCTACCATATTTCAAACACTCTTGGAGTGTCTGTGGATGTAATGGTGATCCAAAATAGATGCACCCCTGCCCTCAAAGAACCTGAAATCTGGAGGGGGAAGTAGACAGGGGTCAAAAGGTGATGGAAAAATTTGGAAATAGATAATGGTGATGGTTACACAACACGATGCAAACCATTAATATCATTGATTTGTACATGTGAAGAATGTTGAAATGGAAAATGTTATGTTACATACATATTTACCACAATAAAAAAAAAGGTTACTAAAACAAAGTAACACTGCAATTCTAATGGAAGTTATGACAGATGGGAAACTGTTCTGATGAGAGCCAAAATGGGCAGATTCTGTCTCATCAGGAAGTCAGGGAGGGAATTACTGAGATAGCTGAAGGATAAGTAGAAGGTAACCAGGCGAGAAATAGAAAAGTATTCTAGGCCGTCAAGACAACACAGGAAGAAATAAAAAGCCTTTGGCTGGTAGGGGCATAGCACATTTCCAGAACTAAAAACAGGCTGGTTTGTGTAGTAGACAGAGCAAGTGCAAGAACAATGAGGTAGGTGGAGGGAGGTATTGCTGGGCCTCTGGTCTGGACCACGTATGGAGTTTTGTCCTAATCCTAAGAGCAAAAGGCAACCAAATAACTTTTCTATCTTGCCTGTTTTTTATTGTGTCTATAGAAGACAGACATGCATAAAGGCAATAAGCTATATAATCTTGAGATCTGATTCAAAAATAAGTAGGAATAATCAAGGTATCATATACTCACAAACCAAAACCTAAATAATCCACTTTGAAAAGTTGCATTTTTAAATTGATTTCTAAGTGATCAGGAACTGATGATACTGAAGGAAGAAGTCCAAGCTACACTTAAGGCATTGGCGAAAAACAAGGCTCCAGGAATTGATAGAATACCAGTTGAGATGTTTCAACAGATGGATGCAACCCTGGAAATTCTCATTCACCTAATCCAAGAAATTTGGAAGACAATCACCTAGCCAATTGACTGGAAGAGATCCATATCTGTGCCCATTCCAAAGAAAGGTGATCCAACAGAATGTGGAAATTACTGAAAAATATCATTAATATCACACATAAGTAAAATTTTGCCAAAGATAATTTAAAAACAGTGGTAGCTGTATATCTACAGGGAATTGCCAGAAATTCAAGCTGGATTTAGAAGAGGATGTGCAACAAGAGATATTGTTGTTGATGTCAGATGGATCTTGGCTGAAACCAGAAAGATGTTTACCTCTGTTTTGTTGACTATACAAAGGCATTTGACTGTGTGGATGATAACAAATTATGGATAACATTGTGAAGAACGGGAATTCCAGAACTCTTAATTGTGCCCATGATGAACCCGTACATAGACCAAGAGGTAGTTGTTCAAACAGAACAAGGATATAATACGTGGTTTAAAGTCAGGAAAGGTGTGCATCAGGGACGTATCCTTTCACCATACTTATTCATATCTATGCTGAGCAAATAATCCGAGAAGCTGGACTATATGAAGAAGAACATGGCAACAAGATTAGAAGAAGACTATTAAAAATCTGTGCAAAGGACACAACTTTGCTTGCTGAACATGAAGAGGACTGGAAGCACTTACTGATGAAGATCAAAGACCACAGCCATCAGTATGGATTACACCTCAACATAAAAATCCTTACAACAGGACCCATAAGCAACATCATGATAAATGGAGAAAAGACTGAAGTTGTCAAGGCTTTCAATGTCCATGGAAGGAGCAATCAAGAAATCAAACAATGCGTTGCTTTGGGCAAATCTGCTGCAAAAGACCTCATTAGAGTGTTAAAAAAGAAAGATGTCACTTTGAGGACTAAGATGCACCTGACCCAACCCATGGTATTTTCAGTTGCCTCATATGCATGCGACAGCTGGACAATGAGTAAGAATGACTGAATAAGAATTGATGCCTTTGAATTATGGTATTGGCAAAGAATATTGAATATACTATGGACTACCAGAAGAACAAACAGATCTATCTTGGAAGAAGTATGTGCAGGATACTCCTTAGAAGTGAGGATGTTAAGAATTCATCTCATGTACTTTGGACATGTTATTAGGAGGAACCAGTCCCTGGAGAAGGACATCATGCTTGGTAAAGTAGAGGGTGAGTGAAAGAGAGGAAGACCCTCAGTGAGATGGATTGACACTGTGGCTGCAATGATGGGCTTAAGCATAGCAAGGATTGTGAGGATGGCACAGAACCAGGCAGTGTTTCGTTCTGTTGTACATAGGATCACTATGAGTCAGAACCAACTTGATGCACTTAACACCACCAACAACAAATGAAAAACAACTGTGGTATTGGTGTCCTGTGAACATTATATCTTACTAAACTTTGTCATTCAAAAAACTAGTAGACATGATAGTACATAAAGGACCTGAGATCAACTTTGGATTTTACCCTTAAAAGTTAGAAAGTTAAGGCAAATGTTTTACTCTGTGTCTTGAGAAACTATTTAAGCATCTTTGATTCTTGAATCACCTTTATTACTCTTTTCCAGCCCGGCGAATTAATAGGATCTTGACAGGAGTTGTTGTGGCACTTTGATCATGTGGCACCCTATAAAACCCTGAATTGCACCATCTTATCAGTGGAGCTCCCTTTAGCATAAAACCATCTGAGCACAGTCTGGCTGGTTTGGCGGATGTAGGGGAGGTTGGCCACACTGAACATTTAACCAGTGGAAACTATCCAATACAATTTGTCTTCAGGGCTCCTGGGCAGGAAATCCTGACTCCAATTTCCAAACAATTGAGAACTACATTCTGTGTTTACCTAAGCTACAGTGGGGCCATTGAGAAGGTGTGTTAGGGTTTGTCAAGCATAGCTTCCATGCAGCTGAGCCTTGCAAAGCACATACCATCTGGAAAAGAAAGTCTCTTTGGTGAGCAGGTAATGTAAACAGCCCCATGGGGAGGAGGGGTGTGTGTCAGAGGACTGTGTAGCTAAGGTCTGTCTGTGATTGAAGAAGCTGATGCTTGGATGTGTTGATACAATGGATGCTATGGGTCATCAATATATCTCTTCATTGTTTTAACCTCCCAGTCACCCTCACTCCTCCCCACCGACAGTCATACATCTCTGAAGAGAAACTTCTAAACCGGACCACACATAGACAGGCCCCCCCAAAAGTGGGGCCCACCAGACGACAGAAGCCTTCTTTCTTGGCCACTGAGTGATTCCTCTCCACAACCAGCCATCTATGATATCAATGACTTGAAGCAGGATGCCTGTGAATAAAGTTTATACAAGGAAAGCAGCATCAGTTTTAGGGAGTTATGTGAAACTATCTAACTGGTTTCCCCCAACACTCCATAAACCATCATCACATAGTAAGCTCAGTGCTTCCAGGATAGATTGAGATGACCAAGGAAGGAGCAGTTTTTGTAGCATCTGATGAGTTTCACAAAACAAATTAGACATGCTTAACTTAGAAAAAAAAGCTTTCATATTGTCTTTCACTTCTATTTTATTTTTAAAAAGTAATTTTAAATATTATTTTCAGTTTTTTACTGTATTATTACTATCAAGGTAGTAAGGACTGCTATTAGCTTAGCTCCGTCTGACAAATGAGGAAACAAAGGCTAAGAAATGTCTAGTGATGACTCTTGATCTACCTAAGTTTACAGAAGTTAATTATCAGGACTCTGTTAGACAGATCTCTGAGTTCCAGCATAAGGCGATGTCTACTATCTAAAGCTATTTTTCTATAACCTATTTAATCATTAAACGCAATATAAATTTTGATTTAACTATTAGCATTTAAGCATATTTTTAAGAAAAACTGAAGAGTGACTTTCTTTTTTTTTGTAAAAAATATTAAAAAAAATTAACAAGTCTGAAACGGTATTGAACTTAAGAAAGTACAATTTTATGAAAACCAGATACAGGTGCTTGGAACCGCTTTCATTCACCCTCCAGCTATACATAGCGAAGTTAGATGTCTCTCGCCCTCTCTTTAGTAGTTAGCCAAAGACGCTGATTGTGAATGAATAGAAAGAGAGAGAGAGAAAGAATCAGAAGAAATACTGAGTTTTGCTCTGATTAAAAATAAAATCTCTGTCCCATTCACCAGGGTATTGGGACATCATCTGATACTGGAAAAGTGTGCTTTAAACACTTGACGTTGATTTTATTCAGCATTGGATAATTTCAAAATTTTCCCTTAGTCATTAAGGCATATTAAATCTTTCTGTCATGTTTTCTTCTTCTTCCTGGTCCTTTTATTTTTATTCTTGCCTCTCTGTAATTCTTCTCACCCTCTCTTGTGCCCGCCTTTCTTCCTCCATTCTTCCCTTCCTTCCCTGCTTGCCAAGCACAGAAACCAAAATAACTGAAGAAGTAAAATTTCAGAAATCAAAATCTGAAAATTTTTTACATGTATTTACTTTTTAAAAAAGATAATAGCCAGATTTCAATCAATTATTGTTTCTTTTTTCTAATCTCTTTATATTCTCTTTCTACATTTCCAAAACTTGGTGGCAAGATCCATTCTCAGGGACAGGACCAGGGCCATTATGTTTTAGTTGATTTATTTGTCTATACTTTATAATTGTTTCTGAAGATGAGTTAGCCATTTGGGAGCAAGTGTAAACTGCTGTTAAATTTCCTTGTATTTAGCTTATAGCCACACACAGAAAGCTCTTTCCTTCAATTTCTCTTTAGATCTAGGACAGAGCCTTGGCTGGGGACCCCTTTGGGCAGTTGACCTTCATTTACACGACACCTTTCCCTTATTTGACTCATATAAAAGAATTCTGCAGCACCAACTCTGGGGTTTGTTACAAACTATTCTATCTGTTCCCTTATCCAATATTTGGAGATAGGGCTTAGCCATTAGACCTTTGAAAGCAATACAGACACACTGGCCTGATGGACAACGTTACTAAAAAGATACAGCTCTCTGTGTGTCAAGCTTGAGGGATGCAAAAAAGACAGCGGTTTCTGTTCTTGTTCTCACACACTTTATAGCTGAGACATGTTTCTAGTTCCTAGTTAAAGATGACAAAACATAGCTGTTGGAATTCAAGACTCTGTAATTGATACAGCCTGACTCTTTTAGATGTCACTTCAGGAGCTACTTAGCCCCACTACTAAAGGGAGAAACTTACTGCTTCTGACAGCTACCATGTTAAAATTAGGGAATAGATCTCAATGGTACACCTCGGTACTATCACCCCAGTGCTATTAGGTATTAAGAGTTTCTACCACCTCTCCCCTTCCCCCCAAACACAACTAATATAAGAAAGATCTGTATGTATAAAATAAAAACAATAGGAGAGTTAGACCCACCACAGAGTTACTAGTAATAGAAGATCAAGTCTGAGCAGTTTCTTTTAAAAAGGAAATGGTGCCTGTAAATAAAACTCAGTAACACTTCTGGTTTATCACTAAATGACAGTAAAAATTTAACCCTCAACAAAGAGGAGCTACAACATGACAGAAATCAAAGGTGGAAAAATAAATTACCGTTTCTTCTTCTGAGCTAGTGTTTCTATTTTCTTTATGCAAGATGAGTGCTGTATTCTAGCGTAAGCATTTCTGACTCTAGCTACATACTTTTGGCAAGAAAAAGCATGTGTGTGTGTGAGCACACGTGTGTATGTGTGTGTGTGTGGTGGAGGTGGGGCGAGGCATTCTCAAGAGTTTCCAGCAGATATTTTCTTTGACAGACCAAATAATAATAGAAAGTTGTGACATTAAAAAATGCATCATTCTAAGAAGTGTTGATGTGACTGTTCCTATATCTTTTTCTCTCTTGTCACTTTTATGGTGGTAAGTGGTGTAATTTTACCCAATTGTTAGAAAGTGCAACACAGCCTGTGAATAACCTCTTTTATATCTTTATGTCAGGGGAGCAACTTTTCAGAAGTCATTCTGAAGCCCAAGATTTCTGCTGCCCATACCTAAACCCCAAACCACTTGTGAAAACTCAGTTTTCCAAACAAAGCCCAGTCCTATTGCTTCCAGCTGCCTCTATCTTGCCAAGGTCTTGACAGACACATACACAATCTATAAATGAAAAGAGAAAAGGGAAGAGGATGTAGAAAGAGAGGGGTTCTTAAAAATGAATATTAAATTCTTAAACGTGTATATGGGAGTCCCTGGGTCATGCAAATGGTTAATGTACTTAGTTACTAACTGAAAGGTTGGCAGCAGATCACAAATGTCTTAGCTTGTGAGGGTGCCAATTACTGCCTACTGCCTTCCTGAGGTGCCGCAGAAGTAAGACCTGGTGATCTACTTCCGAAAAATCAGCCATTGAAAACCCTAAGAGCACAGTTCTATTTTGACACACATGAGGCCACCATGAGTCAGAACTGACTAGGTAGAAACTGGTTAAACATCTATATATTAAAATATGTATATAGGTACATATACCAAGTTCACTTTCTGTAATTATTATGGTTGTCCTTTTGCATCTAAGTATTAAACTATCATCCATTCTCCTGAAGAATGTGTTTTACATACACACACACATACACACACACTGTGTTTGAAGACATATACCCTTTGAGTGACTGAAGTCATTTCTTTCCATCTAACTTCACAGCATTGCTATTACTTGTGACCTAATTTGATGCTTATCAACAAGGCTAAGTACAGTCCATGTGGGAGCACAGCAACTCGAATCCCGTGGACAACCTCCACCTTCATCCTTCCAGCTGAAGAATCACTATATCCTGATATGTACAGTGAAGCTTTCAAAATTGGATACTCTATATGTAGAGAAGCATGGGCCCCATCACACAAGGACAATGTGGAGACTGGTTGGCATTTTCCTCTTGCAGCAGGTTAGGAAGGCAGTAGGCAGTAATTGGCACCCTAACAAGCTAGGACGTTTGTGATCTGCTGCCAAGGGGCAAGAGACAGATGTGTAACTGCCTTTTCTTCCTTTTGTAACATCAAACAGATGCCAGAAGAATCATTTCCATTCTGACCCTGACAACTCTGGGCCAGTTTAGATGACAGATTTAGCCACTTCCCTATCCCCCGCCCCTCCACTCCATTATTTTTAAGGGGGTACTTTGAATTTGTTTAAACATGGTGTGGGCAAAAAACTTTAAAGTGGAGGAGTGCTGGCAGAAGAGGGGAGAGATTTCTACTTTGACATGTAATTTTGTGCAAAGAATTCTGGACTTCTGCATCCTTCAATATTCTCTGGGGGTATTGGTGATTCAAAATGGTAGCATTCTTCTCTTCTGTATGGAAGACACAGATTTCATTCCCGGCCAAGGCACCTCATGTGCAACCACCACCAATCTGCAAGTGAAGGCTTGTGTGTTGCTATGATGCTGAACAGGTTTCAGTGGAGCTTCCAGACTAAGATGGACTAGGAAGAAAGGCCTAGCAATCTACTTCAGAAAATCAGCCAGTGAAAACCCTGTGGATCACAACAATTTGATACACAATGAAGCATGGTGATGGAACTTGACTGGGCAGTGTTCCCTTCTGTTGTGCATGGGGTCTCCACGAAGCGGGGCCAGCTTGATGGCAGCTGTCTTACTCATTTAGTGCTGCTATAACAGAAATACATGAGTGAATGGTTTTAAGTTTATTTCTTCACAGTAAAGTAGGCTAAAAGTCCAAATTCAGGGGGTCAGCTCCAGGGCTTTCTCTTTCTGTTGGCCTTCTCATCAAGCTTCTCTGTGCAGGGACCCCGGGTCCAAATGATGCACTCTACTCCTGGCACTGCTTTCTTGGTGGTATGAAGTCCCCCTGTCTCTCTGCTCACTTCTCTCTTTTATATCTCAAGAGACTGCCTCAAGACACAATCCAATCTTGTAGATTGAGTCCTGCCTCACTAACACAACTGCCACCCACCCTCCCTCATTAATGTCATAGAGGCAGGATTTACTACACATGGGGAAATCACAGAATACTGGGAATCATGGTCCAGCCAAATTGATACACACATTTTTTGGGGGACATAATTCAATCCATGACAGCAGCTAATAACAACAACAACATATCCCTGAACCTTAAGCCCTCCAGTCAAGTATTTTCCCAAAGGTTGGAAAGAGTACTTGACAGTGTTGTTAAACTCTAGGGGGAGCTCATGACATCTACCCATCTACTCCACCCCTAAGGAGGAGGAGGTCACTGTATTAAACATGGAGTTTCTATTAGGAGAAGTTAATAGAGTTATAAGTGGTACTTGTCTGATAATCTCTCTGCTCTTGACTTTTCCACTTCTTGCTGCTTTCTCTAAACTGCGCTATGCATAGTGTGTGCTTTGGTAACTGTTGCGGACTTTAGTCTTCTCCCCGTTATGGCTGGTAGGGTAAATTGGGGTCAGAACAGCCAGTTATTTGGAAGGGTTCCCACCCTGCCAACCTTGAAAAGTGCAGCCAGGGAATAAGGCCTGACACAAATGTTTAGTCAGCTCTCCCCTAGTTCTGAGAGAGACAGGTCCTATCCTATTTTCCATGTCTTCCTGCTTGCTTCCTGCTCTTAAAAGGACCTAGAAAGGAGCTAGCCTAGACTCCAGCCCCTACTTCTCAGACAAAAAAGGAATACTGAAGGGTCACAAATGTTTACCAGTTCTCCAGAATGAGGCACAGGATAGGGATTTGGAGTCAATGCCATAAAGAGAATTTCTTTCTCTGTAGGTTCCTGTGTTTATACTGCAACAGCCCTGTGCAGTGGTTGGTAGTGAGAAGGAATTCCAGTCTGTGGAATGTTCTTGAAGTCCTTCTGAAGATCTGAGAAACAGTAGTCCTGGCCCACTGAGGGAGAGAATGCAGCGTCCTATCACTGCTGAAGCGCCACGTGGCAGCCTAGAGTGAGTTTAGGCTAATTTATGGAGATAATAAGCAGTTTTATGACTAAGCCAACCAGATGATGGAATGCTGAAATCCAGTAACTGTGATCATCCTAACTGAGTCTAATTGCTTCACATTCAAACTGAGTGATTGACACTCCATTGATCCTGCAGATAACCAAAATACTCAGCCACTGTACGACGACTGATTCTGCCATATTTGTAGATACAGCATGTTTGGCTTTAGTGACATGTCTATATATTCTTCTTTCTCCATGACAATAGAAACAATGTGTTTCTCACCTCTTTATCACCCAGAGTGTCATGCATAGTGTAAGTAACCAAATAACTGTTTTTGAATACAAGTGTCTTAGTTATCTACTGCTGCTATAACAGAAATACCACAAGCTTTAACAAAGAAAAATTATTATCTCGCAAATCTAGTAGGCTAGAAGTTCAAATTTAGGGTGCCAGCTCCAGGCGAAGGCTTTCTCTCTCTGTTGGCTCTGGAGGAAAGTCCTTGTCATCAATCTTCCACTGGACTAGGAGCTTCTCAGCACAGGGACCCCAGGTCCAAAGGATGTGCTATGCTCCTGGTGCTTCTTTCTTGGTGGTATGAGGTCCCCATACCTTTCTGCTCACTTCTGTCTTTTAGATCTCAAAAGAGATTGGCTTAAGACACAATCCAATCTTGTAGATTGAGTCATGCCTCATTAACATAACTGCTGCTAATCCCATTTCATCAACATCATAGAGATAGGATTGACAACATATAGGAAAATCACATCAGATGACAAAATGGTAGACTATCACACAATACTGGGAATCATGGCCTAGCCAAATTGATATACATATTTTTGGGGGACACAATTCAATCCATGACAAGACATAAAAATTTATGTGCAAAAATAAAGAGGGTGCTGATCTTTTTGACCATATTTACATATGTAAATGGTAATCACCTCTAGAGGTTTCACTTCAGGCATAAAAGTGAGCACCTCAATAGTTTAGGTTTGAATAACATCCAGGGCCTGGAGCAGAAACTAGAAATTAAGACTTCTTCTACCTTTGTCTTTTCTAATATCTTCTCTTTTAGGTCCTTCCAACCAGAAAGATTTTTGCCCTAGCATTGTACCATAGGAGATGATGCAATAATCAGGCCAATTTATATTGTAATAATTGTGAGAGTAATATTAGTTGTAGCTTTAGTATTATAACAATAACCTACACAGCATTTACTATGTGTAAGTCCTTCTTCTAAGCACTTTAGTTATATTAACTTATTTAATCTCATAACAACCCTATGGCAGACAGTATTTTTAATCCATTATTATACCCATTTTATGAATGAGAAAACTGAGGCAGAAAGGGCGCAGGTGAATCACTCAAGGTCACACAGATAAGTAACAAGAAGGGATGAAAAAGCACAAAGCTCGAAGTCGGTCAATAAAATAAACCCTTGTCATTCACACGTTTAACATTTATGGATTCCTATTTGTAACTGTGAACCTGAAAGTACGTGATAAAGTCAGGTGGAATTTCTCAGACGTACCAGAGTAAACTCTCCTCCCTGGTAGACTGATGTAGTAACGTCACCCAGCTAGTCATCTACCTTCCATCACCAAGTAGCCACTTCTCAGTGCAGCTTTTTTTATTCTCTATTTGATATTTCCTACATCCCTGACTGTGGTAAGGTAAATATTCTTATTCTTTCATGAAAAAAGTAAATATTAATTATGAGAGAAAATCTTAGTGAAAAATGAAAAAAAAGTTCACTTGTGATGGGAACATATGCACGCAACGTGTCATGGATTGAATTATGTCTCCCAAAAGGTGTGTATCAATTTGGCTGGGCCATGATTCCCAGTATTATGTGGCTGTCCTCTGTTTTATGATTGTAATTTTATGTTAAAGAGGATTAGGGTGGGATTGTAACACCCTTACTAAGGTCACATCCCTGATCCAATGTAAAAGGAGTTTCCCTAGGGTGTGGCCTGCACCACCTTTAATCTTACAAGAGATAAAAGGAAAGAGAAGCAAGCAGAGAGTTGGGGACCTCATACCACCAACAAAACAGTGCTGGGAGCAGAGCTCATTCTTTGGACCTGAGGTTTCTGCGCTGAGATGCTCCCAGACCAAGGGAAGACTGATGTATCACAAGGACCTTCCTCCACAGCTGACAGAGAAAGCCTTTCCCTGGAGCTGATGCCCTGAATTTGGACTTGTAACCTACCAGACTGTGAGAGAATAAATTTCTCTTTGTTGAAGCTATCCACTTGTGGTATTTATGTTATAGCAGCACTAGATAACTAAGACACAAAGTACACGACTCTCATTGGAAATATGAACCAAGAAAAGCCAGAACACAAACATTTCCAAACTTTAAATTTGGGACTTATTGAAGTTTATGGGAAATATCCTTTGTGAGTATAAATGGTCAGCAGCCTCATTAAGTAAAGGCTTTTAGCAAATTAACATGCCACATGTGGCTGATACTAGCAGGTAACTGTTTCGGTACTCCTATCTAGAAATCAGAAAAATGGGTTATTTGTCAAATGCTATGAGTAAGGCCAAATGCTGAGTCAAGTACAAGATATAGATAAGCAGGGTCAGACCTCTCATGGACATGAAATGAGTCTGCTCCAAATATCTTTTGCAGTAGCCTCCATAGGCTGCCATTTCCACCAGTACAGATGCTACTTTACATTAAGGCTCTGTGCCTGAAAGTTTCTACTAAACTGCAAAGAAATTATAGAAAGATCACTAAGTAACCAAGCATCAAGAAACTCATTAGCATAACCACGGATCACATAATCTTGTCATTAGTCTGCCTACAAAGAAAGAAATAGTAAAAATAAGAACGGTTGAATGGGACCATAATTTTAGCACATGGGCCAAGTGGGGATAGGGTATAGGTCCAGGAAGAACCCTGGAGTACAAGTCCTTGGAAGATGCCTCAGGACTGCAGGGAGTTGAAAGCAGAGAAGACATTATAAAAATGATGATTCAGTTTGGTGTAGGGCCACTATAGGAACACTTCCCAGGTGCCATGTCTTCGCATCATGTTGGCCCTGCTAAACTTTGTGTCACCATCTGTCTGGCAGTTTGTTGTACTGTGGTGGCTCAGCTGTTGCTATGATGCTGGAACCTATGCCACCAGTATTTCAAGTACCAGCAGGTTCACCCATGATGGACAGATTTCAGCAGAGCTTCCAGACTAAGGCAGATTAGGAAAAAAGGCTTGGAGATCTACTTCCAAAATTTAGCCAACGAAAACTCTGTGGATCACAACAGAATATCATCCAATAGAGTGTCAGAAGATGAGCCCCCTAGGTTGGAGGTCATTCAAAATACGTGGTGGTGACAATAGACTTGAGCATACCAGTGATTGTGAAGATAGCTCAGGACTGGGCAAATTTTTGTTATGTTGTACGTGGTGTTTTCATGAGTTGGACCCAGCTCCATGACAATTAGCAACGACAAAAAACTTTGTGCATAAGACAGGTAAGTCTGATTAATATATCTGAGAGCCTGAATTGGAAGCATAAACCATAAAGCTGAATTTAATTAAGCAAACTTTTGCCAAAGCCCTTGGTGTTTGGTATAAACCTGATGGCACAAGTTCTGGGTTACGGAGCACACATGGGCTAGCATTAAGACCCCTTCTGCTCTCAATTCCAATTAATTAGAAATGTGGGGTCTATAACATCCTTTGTTAGAAATAATTAAATAATAAATGTTTAGAAATAAGTTTTCATGCCGAGCCTAATAATAATGAACTCCGCAGAAATGCAATTTAAACACTATTGCTTTTCTGAGCCAGAAGTAAATTGGATTTGTGTTTCTAAACTTTCTGGCACAAGGATCAACCATTGTGTTGGCGGATTCGGTGTTATGACTGTCTTTGGGGCCAGCTGTGCAGAAATATTGTTTGCCTCAGAAGTTGGTATTTCCCAACCACGGCCTCACAAACAAACCAGGAGACAGATCATTTTCAAATTTCCATAGGTTGTTGCGAAATTCTTAAAACTATAATCCAAGCAAACATGATTTTTATCCACTTCAGTTTCAAAAAGGAATAAACAGAGGTCTCCAAGAGAAGAGAGAGGGTGTCCCAAAAGTACATAGGAAGGACAGGATGTTCTAGTTCCATGAGTATGGGGGAGGGGGTCATTATCATGCGGTGCTGATGACGCCAGCATGGTCAATAGATTACAGCCCAGGGAAGACAGAGATGTGGAATGGGGAGCACAAAAGTGGTCCTGGAATTGCATGCATGTTTCTCCTAAGCTATCTTCTCCATGCTAAATTACATTTTAATTCATTGAATAAAAACAACAGCAATAACAACAAAAGCTTTTTGAGTTCTGAATGTCAGTGTTACTTAATGACTGGCAATATCATTGACTTTAACCGCTAAATAGTGTTGAAAAACAATTTAAATGTGGAATTTAATTTTGTTTTTATTTAAAAAATGGTAGAAAATGGAAAAAAAAGTATATTTTTCTTAGTTTTACACCTGGGACAAAGGTGGTAATTTTGAGGCAACCCTAAAGCAAAGACTCTTTTGCCCAAATCAGAAGTACCATGAATTAACTGGTTGACTATGAGTTTGGTTGCTAAGTGAAAATATACAATTAAAGAACACACAC
Organism: Trichechus manatus latirostris; assembly: GCF_000243295.1. NCBI lineage: Eukaryota > Metazoa > Chordata > Mammalia > Sirenia > Trichechidae > Trichechus > Trichechus manatus. The sequence goes on from NW_004443978.1 coordinate 13,582,022, forward strand.
ACACCACAAAAAAAGTTAAAGAAATGACAAAGAAAGAGGGTATAGTTATGGTGAAAATGAAAATAACATATCTTGGAAAAAGCACAAACTTTGTTTTTCAGAGGCCCAGATGCAGAGAGAAGTATTCTGATCCATAGACGATTGATACAACTTGTTATACTTTTTTCTTTATCAAGAGGAAAGGAAGATTGGTGTTTAGCTTTCTCTTAACTATTTTTACAAGACAGCTGCTTGGATTCCATTGAAGTTGGCATCACTGAGCCCAGCTGGATCTCCCACCCATTCTCTGCTTAATTCTTTTTTTGCACAAACCAGCAGCAGAAAGTCTTTGCCCAGATCTAAATCATTTTCCTTTGTCTGCTAACTGTCAGATTAAGAAAACACACAGAACAAGAATTTGAGGCAAGCTATTGCTTGACAATATTAACTTTTATTACCTATATTTAATGTTAAATTATTGTTTTTAAATAATTATGTATCTATTTCATAGCATTCAATGGGGAAGAGGGAATACGTCTAAATGTTTAGACTGTAATTAAAGATTATAAAATATGTTTAACAGTCTGGGAACCAAAACCCCTGCTCAAATTTTCTATGTGACATATTTATATGTACTATAGAAGGCACTCATGATAAAATAGAAGACTTTTGAGTAATATATATCTGGATGTATTCCAAGTCTATAGAGGAATTATAGCATCCTTCCCAGTATCCATTCCACCCTCCCTTTTTTTTTGTTATTTTGCAACGTCCACGCAGCTTAATTTTATTGATATCATCCCCAGCTCAAAAATGGACCCTAATTTGTCTAAGACAATCAAAGTAAGCCTGTCTCCCTTGACTCAGATATTGGTTGATAAATTCCAGGTGTAAGCAAATTGGCACATAACATTTCCATGACTGGTCCAGTAATGCCCCAGTTGGCTCAAAGCTGAAGACTTCCACTGGGAATTCTGGGAAACAAATGTTTCTCTCACTTTTATACAGTGAGATGTGAAGCGTGGAACAGTTGCAGCCATTTTGACACCATGAAGGAAGCCAGCCTTTCAGAGTAGAGAGACAGAAAGAGACCCAACGCAGACAAAGTCTTTAGCCTTTGAATTAATCCTAAACTGCTCTGGACTGTCAAATTACCTGAGCCATGTAAATTCCTTCTACAACTCAACAGCAACTAGCAACAATAACAATTACACTTTAAATTTAGGTTTCTTTTTTAAATGGACTTTGTAAAGAGTTATAACAGACAAGATAAACAAATTTCTAATTCTTTTAAAATCCAGTTGTTCTAATCCTTTTGGCACATCTCTTTTCTCATCTCCCAATGGAAAAATACTATTTATCTGTTGGGTTTGTCCAAGGATTAAGTTTAAAATGCTTCACTCTTTCACTCACTCATTCATTATTTTATTCATTCACTCATGCGTTTATTCATGTATACATTTCTTTATTCAATCAATATTTACTGAGCACTCGTCAGGCACTGCTATGTGTCAGGCACTGTTGTATAAGAAAGATAGCAATGAATGAAAATGGCAGTCTCTGATGTCATGCTATTATACAATAAACAAAGAAGTAATTGTAGAATTTTGTCAGATGTTAGCTAATGCTATGGAGTTAATTAAGGTTGATAGCGAGTAATGGAGAATGAGTGGGTTTGTAAATAGCATTACTGTATATACGATGGTCAGGAATGGTCTCTATGACAGGATACTGGCACTGAGATGATAAGGCAATGAGGAAGCCAGTGAGGTAGAGGTGTGGGTGGAGAGAAGAAATTTTAAGAACAGGTAAAGGAAGCTCAAGGTCCTGCAAAGGTCTATACTGGACATATTCAAGCAACATCAGGGAGATTTGTGGCTGGAGCTGGAGTAGACTGAGATGGTGCTTGTCAAATAGCATGGTGTCTTAGGCTGGGTTCTCTAGAGAAGCAAAACCAGTAAAATGTATAAATATATATATATAGAGAGAGATTCATATCGAGGAAATGGCTTACATGGTTGTAGAGGCTGGAACGTCCCAAGTCCATGGGTCAGGATAGAGGCTTCTCTTGATGCACGTAACCACAGGGGCTGGAGAACCCAAGATCAGCAGGTCAGAGAGCATGGCTCTTGTTCACAGGCTGTGAAGATCGAAGAGTCCCAAAAATCAGCAGGCTAGACCAAAGGTAAGTTGCTAGCTCAATTCCCAAGAACTGGAGATCAGATGAACAGGAGCCAGCTTCAGGATTCAGAATGAGCAAAAGCCCACAAACCTTGCCAGAATATCCGCTTATATTCAACGTAGGCCACAAGTCCAAGGAAACTCCCTTTCAACTGATTGGATACTCACAGCAGATCCCATCATGTAGGTGATTACATAATATCAAATCTCATCATGGAAGTGATCACATGATCATAGGACTACAAAATCACTGAGAATCATAGCCCAGCCAAGGTGACACACAAGCTTAACCATTACACATGGCCAATGCATCACCAAGCCCTATTGATTCAACCACCTAGATATTATTTTAGTTTATTCCCTCCTCTTCATTCTGATTTAGGAAATAATATTGGAGTTATTATTCCCTCTCCTTGAGCATAGAGAATGTGACCCAGCTAGAGCTGGGCTCACAAGGACTCTCAGGGACTCACAAGGATACATCAACTGGGCCCTGAGGTATAAAGACAATAGCTAAGATAATCTTGGAAAATATCTTTTAGGGAAACTTTCACATAAAGTCAATCAAACAGAACACAAAAGACTTTCTACTCTTAGTTTTTCTATTAGCATTTAGTGAATAGAAATCTTTTGGACCAGTGAAGACCCTCCTGTCATTACTGAAACCTGTAACAATGATTGTTGAGAAAGACAATTCAAAGCGTAGGATCACAGTTTCTAGTCAATCTGTGAAAAGCTGAAGCTTTCAATGGTTTTGCCCATTTGTAATGTTAATATATACTGATGGCCCTGTAATGGTCCCTGGACTCAGGCAGACATGGCTGTGGCAGCATGCTTGTCTGTTTTCCCATTCTTGCCTGTTCTGTAATATTCTTTGGACTGGGGCAGACATGGCTGTGGCAGCATGCTTGTCCATTTTCCCACTTTTGTCTGTTCTGTGATATTTCCTTGGACTCAGGCAGACATGGCTCTGGCAGCATGGTTGTCCATTTCCTACTTTTGCCCTTTTGAATATATGCCGAATAGAACTTTCTTTTTGCTTTACTCAACTTTATGATGTTTTTACCCTACAACAATTCCTACGTCCTTAGTTTATGTCTTCATTAAGTTTAATTTTTCTGGTGGCAGCACTTCTCTCCCTAAGTCTTACACCTTTGCTATCATCCTTTATGGTGCTTCAAGAACAATCTATAGAAATATGTATAAGCGAAAAAGATCCCTCTCTTAAAAATATCCATTTTCTCTTCATTGTTTATGTCAATGACCTCCACATTTGATCGATCTTGACTTTTACCAGTAAAAGAATTTTAGCATGTACCTCTCCCACATAAATCATATATCTGCATTATTATACTTATGTTATATATGTTATAATTATCAAACTTGCAATAAAAATGATACTAAAAATGAATATACATAAAAATTAGTATTTTCTTTTTACACCTCAGTGGATCATTTTGTGCATCCTAATTTGGAGACAGCTGACTACTTTAACATTGCGTATGTTCCAGGCCCTCACTATTTCTATTATCTCTTCTCGTCTCGCATTTATGCTATAATAAAATGAAAGTGTTTGTAGCTCCCAACATGTACCATCTTTGTTTCTTGCCTTTGTGTGTTTGCTCAAGCTGTTTTCTCCACTTGGCGTTTTCTTCCCCCGTTCTACTTGAATAATTCCTCTTTAACCTTTTAGAGCCTACTCAGCTGCCATTTATTCCGAAAATTACTCCCTAACAGTTGCAGCCCCAGGCTGGATGCAGAGAATTTCTCTAAGCTTCCCTAGCGCTCCTGTAACTTTCCTTTTCTGCACTATATTCTGATCAGCTGTTCTGTGTTTTGCTCCCACATATTCCATGATTTCCTTGAAGGCAAAGATAGTGTTTATTTTATCTATGTATCAGAAGGACCCAGGACAGCATTTGGCAAAGAGTAGGCACTCACTGAGTATCTTTGGGGGAAAAAAATGAATTGATGAATGTATGAACGGCACTGCAAAAGAAGACAGGATATGGGTTCTGGAGCTAGACCCCCCTTGGCTCTGTTTCCGGCTCCACCATTTACTTGCTGTGTTATCTTGGGAAGTGCTTTAATTTCTCTGAGCCCATTTCCTCACCTGTAAAATAAGGATTATATAAAACACCTACCTCACAGGATTGTTTTGAGGATTAAAGGGGGTAATATATAAAGATTTACCAGCATGGAGTAACACCTCATTAAATTTTAGCTTTCCTCTATCAAGAAATGTTTAATCTCTCCCATTGTTATTTATGATAGAGAGGAAGTCAGACATGGGTGGATGTGTCTTGGAGCTCACCAGGGGGTTTACTACCTGATGTGCCAAGATGATGTCATTGTCCTGACAATGGATTTTTTAAAGATACAGCTGTGTATTTGCTGTGAGTTAATACATCATACTGCTGAATTCATGCTTAACCTACCTCAGGGGTGTGCTGTGAGGAATAAATGAATAAAAATACAATCCTAAAACCACAGATCTGTGAGGTGGTCCAGTGTGAATCATAGAAACACTGAGGAGCAAGGGGAGTTTAGGTAGTATCGACCTCATGCCATTAAAGAAGCATTCACTCGAAAAGAATACCAGGCATTCTTCTGTAATTTGTATAATATGGGTTTCTGAACAGCAAATAATACTTCTGAAAGCCATGTCTAGCATTATATAGCATGTGTATATGATTTCAAAATTAGCTTGCCTGCTAAGTTACCTCCCAATGGAGTGGAACAAACCTGACAGAGCTAGTGCAATGCTTTAATATATGTTTCTTAAAATAAAGGCCTCACCGTGCATTTAGCCCAGTTCAACACTACATATTACATATTTACATGGTTTGCCTTATTAGTTTCAGCTTACTTATTATAATCTAACAGAACCGACCTTCTTAACTTTTGAGAGACATTTCCTTAGGGATTTCATGAGATTTCTTCCCACCTATTTTACCCCTGATAAAAACATCTTTAAAAAGAGTTTCCATAATATTCATCTTTTTTCTGCTAAATCTTTTTTCTGTTTAAAAAAAAAAAAATTCAGAGTGAAGTGCTCACATGCAAGATGAGGCAGTAAATGTCTTTGGGTTTTCAGATGAGTTATGCAGAGAAAACGCCTCAGTTGATTTCTTTGGAGCATCTTCTATGTATATCTCACCACCCCAGATGCCCTGGAAATACTCAGACATTTGGAGAAAAATGACATGGCAGAACACTTACTATGAGACGATGTCTAGACAGTGACTAAAACACAGAAGCAACCGGAAAATTCCACACTCATCCCTGCTGTGATTGAGAGGCTCAGACTCAGTATTGGCATGGTGACCTTCTTGCCTTAGGGTCACTGGCTGTAAGGCAACCATTCACCACTCTAGTGAAGCAAGTTCAGGTAAAACTCGTGCATCATCAAAGTCAAATCCTTGGTAAGCAATGTCCATCCTATGGACTCTACAGCCCCTGAGTATGTTGGAGAAAATGAAGAAGAAACCATTAAAAATAAGGTGGCTTTTGAATTGGAGAACAGTTGCTAGAAGCACAGACTTGGTGTCAAATTCTGGGTGTACTTGGATAAATTACTTAACCTCTCTAAACCTGATTCTCTCCCCCCTTAAAAGGGTTCACAAATAGCATAACCTGATGTGGATGGTTGTGAGAATTGAAAGAGATAATTCTGATACAAATAAAACATTTAGTAGAATGCAGAATGAATAAGAGTAAATTCTCAATAGAAACTATTATTATTATCATTAGTGTTATCAAGACATGGGAGTATTTATGTAAGAAAAAAGGAGGGGCTGTTGAGTGAAACTGAGGAGGAATAGGGTGAATGTGGGCTATACAGAGGACAGTATGACATTTATTAACATCCTGCAGGGATTTTGAGAATATGAAAAAGGAGAAAGAAGACTTCAACCCCAGCTGTGCAGTTTGCTAAGGATACCTTCAGAGAGGGCTTGGAGAGCAATCACATTGCTGGGTACATGTGAGATGTTCACATGATTTTGGGGAGAGTATAATAGCACTAGATCTGTGTTTTCATCTCAGCTTTGAAATCTATCAGCTGTGTGGCTTTGAGAGAGTTACTTACTCTGTGAGAAATAATGGGCATGCAACATTTATCCTCCTTAGAAACAGAACCCCATTTTTGTTTTAAATAAGCATATTGCTTCTCTAGATTACTTTTCTCAGCTTCTCTTATAAGTAGGTGTGGTATGTGTCTAAGTTCTCACCAATGAGATATAATATGAAGTGTGAGCACTACCAAGAAGACTTATTAAGGAGAGGGAGGCCTCCTCTTCTTCATTTCTTCCTCCCTCTTCTTGCCTAGACCCAGATGTGATGGCTGGACCCCTAGCAGCCACCTTGCATTATGAGCATGGCACAGCAGATGACATCTAGAACACCCATATCAGTCTTTTTACATAACAGACATATAAAATTCTGGTTTGTTTAAGCTACTGCTATTGAAGTTGTCTGTCACATGTAGTCAAATCTAAGTTCTAACTTTCTAATTAAGACAAACATAATGATAGTATGTATCCAATAAGGTTTTGGTGATTTGACAGTCTAACCCAGGTAAAGTGCCTAGCATACTGTCTGGTTTCATGCATTCATGCATTCATTAATTCCTGAAATATTTATCACTCTAGTCTGTTCCAAATTTCTCCTTGGCAGTGAAAATACAGTGGTGAATAAGACCTCAAGTTCCAGACCACTAAGAGATCGCATTCCAGGGAAGAGACAGGCAATAAAATACAAAGAAATAAGTCAATGTGACAGTTTCAGGCAACAATACCCAAAGAAGAAAATTAAAGGGGATAATGGATTAGAAAGTAGTGGAATAGGGGAGGGTACTTTACAGCGGTCAAAGACAATCTTTTAGAGGAAATAACATTTCAACTGACATCAGAATGATGGGATGTGAGTGAGATTTTGGAGGAAGCACAATCCAGATAGAAGGAAGAATAAGTCAGAGGAAATGATGCAGGGAGGCACTTTGTAAGAGATTTTAAAAAAAACCTTCCTGGCTGCAGCATAGTGACCGAGCCTGAGGGTAGGAGATGAGGTGGGAGGCAGGCACAGGTCAGATCATACAGGGCCGGGAGCAACTGCTAAAAGAGGGGCCCATAAGTGTACATCATGGGAGTAAATCAAACCAAACCAAGCCTGTTGCCGTCGAGTCGATTCCGACTCATAGTGACCCTATAGGACTGCGTTAAACTGCCCCATAGAGTTTCCAAGGAGTGGGTGGTGGATTTGAACTGCTGACCTTTTGGTTAGAGCTGAGCTCTTAACCACTGTGCCACCAGGGCTCCATCATGCGAATGTTGTTGTTGTAGTTAGGTGCTGTCGAGTCAGTTCCGACTCATAGCGACCCTGTGTACAACAGAACAAAACACTGCCCTGTCCTGCGCCATCCTCACAATCATTGCCATGCTTGAGCCCATTGTTGCAGCCACTGTGTCAGTCCATCTCATTGAAGATCTTCCTCTTTTCCGCTGACCCTCTACTTTACCAAGCATGATGTCCTTCTCCAGGGACTGTTCCCTCCTGATAACATGTCCAAAGTATGTAAGATGTAGTCTCGCCATCTTTGTTTCTAAGGAGCATTCTGGCTCTACTTCTTCCAAGACAGATTTGTTTATTCTTTTGGCAGTCCATGGTATATTCAATATTCTTTGCCAACACCACAATTCAAAGGCATCAATTCTTCGGTCTTCCTTATTCATCGTCCAGCTTTTGAATGCATGTGAAAGGATTGAAAACACTATGGGATTAGGAACTGTGAAATCCATATCACCCCCAAATTTACAGCTAGTGTAATTAAGCCCCATCACATGGGACTGTCTTCGTTTCTCTCAATGTTGAGGATCTTCTCCTCTGGTTAAAGCAAAGTGGATAGCTGTCCAATTAGTGGCAAAGTATTACAGGTTTATATAGATCAATATATGGTTGGACCCAATGAGGAAGTCCCTTATCTTTCAAGCTCCAGCTGCTGATGAACAGTTGAGGTAATGAGCTGGAAATCAAGTAGTGTCATGTACCATGAGTCCAAATGGAATATCACATGTGTGTGTGAGCAATTAGTCTCAAACATACACACTCAACCTCCTGTCCCCCCAGCATGCTAAACATACATACACACAAAGGACAGATGAATATCCCACAGATCCCAGCAGTTCTGGGGAGAAATGTTCTGGCAGAGAGAAGTTCGTTTTTATTTTACTTATTTTTGTTGGTTTTTTTTGTGTGTGTATGTGCGTGCATATGTGTATGTGTGCGTGCATGTGTGTAAGAGAGAGACAGTACACAGGCACACAATTCCCTCCTCTGTTCCCTCTTTATTTTAGTCTAGCCACAAATCAGAGAGAAAAAAAACAACTTAAGGATGTGATACTTTGCTTTATTGAAGGGGAAACGGGCACAGACATTCCTTACCTGGGGAAATTGATACTATACCGTTAAGAACACTCACAGAAGGTTAAATCCACAAATCACCTAATAGACAAAGTTAAAGAAGAGTGAGAATGGGAAATGGTTGCTGGGATCAATTCCAGACCTGCTTGCTTTATGATGCTTGTAATTGTTTGTTCAAGGGTTCCTGTATGGATTGTTTTTCTGTGATACTATCTATCCTTTCTGAGATAAATGAGGGCAGAATGCTGAACTATTGCCGCAGTTCCCTTCATTGTCCAGAAGTGAGCTACAGTGACTTCAAAACTTCTATTATTTTGTGGCTCGTATGATCAACAGATACTGAATCTTTTGAAAGCTTGGGGAACTTGCCTTTCTATATGCTATTCTTCTTGTCTTCCACAAATACTGAGCAGACAGGAAAGGAAATAGGTTTCCCAAAGTTGTCTCTGAATTCTTAGGGCTTCTTACGCTCTAAACGCACTGTTTACAGCAAAGCTTTCTTCAGGCCACTTAGAAAAGGGAGAGCCTTGGAAATATATATATATTACATCCATTAGAGTGAATCCTGCTGTTCCATCGCTCACGTTGTTTTTTGTTGTTTTAAACGATTTAAAAATATTTTGACAAAGAAAGGACACGTGGAAATTTCCATTTGACAACAGCTGGGGCTATTTTTGGCTAGGAGACTAAAGAAATCTCTTTGGAAATATAATAAAACTTTAAGTACTATATATATTTCCTACATCCACACTGATAGTTTTCTTATTTAAATTGACTCTGAAATACATATTTTCCTTCGGAAAAAGCAAAGAGATATGAAAGGCTTATCTGTCAGGAGGAAAAAGAAGGACCCACAAAATGCACACTGCTGCTGTTTTTATTTGTGTCTGCACATCTTTCCCATGAAGGATGGCGCTCTTGTTGCGTTGCCTATCTAGTTCCATGGTGGGCAAGAAAACTTGCCTTTCTGGGTAACAATGAAAGACACACGGCGTTAGGAAATCTCCAGAAATCCAGCAAGGTGAGCTTTCCACAGAGGCCTGGAAGGTCCTTCATATTTCTCTCATTAATCTGTACAATTCATTTTTTTAGAGGAGTTTCATTTCTCCACAGACTTAGCCACATCTGTCTTTGATGCCGACACATTCTGCTCTAGTCTGTCTCTAGACAACACCAAACTAGCAAGCTCTTAGATGCAAGAGTGGAGGTCTGGGAGAAACAGCTTGATAAAAGAGATGGAAAGAACAAGAAAAAAGTAAGAATGAAGGGAGGATAGGCATGGTGATCAAGGGACCTTATTTGTAATTGCAGTAATAGAAATTTCTAACAAAATGGGAAGGACTCTCTGCAAGCCCCCACAATCAGCATCTCCAACGAATTCTTCAGTTTTCAATATACTTGTTCTGGCTTGATTGTTTCTTCTAAAATAACAAGTATGAGGGAGACAGCACAGCTACCGGGTCATTTTGTCCAACTGGCCGGAAGGATATGAGGTAAGTCTGCAGTGTGAGATGCAAGTGAAATTAAAACAAAGAAACAAATAAAAACTTCAATGAGCCAACCTGGGAGGTAGGATGCAGAGTGGTCTAGGTGGCAGGGCCCCTGCTTGGCCATCGCCGGTTGTAGGGCAAGTAGGACAACCCAGTAAGTGTCTGTTTACATGTGGGACTCCTCAGCCTCTCAGAGAAGAAACTTCCTACGGGGAGAGAAGGGGGCTCCCAAGCTTCATGGAAAGACAATAGGCCAAGTTTGATCGGAAGGGCACTTCTCAGCACAGCACACTGCCTGTGATTCAAGGATAATTTGAGGGTCCCTTGAACGCATAGCTAGGATCGGGGGTGGGGGAGGCTGAGAGAAAGAGTGAGGGAGCAATAAAACTAAAAAGGCCGCCTGGCTTTGTTCTCTGCGAGGGCAGTACTACTTTGTAGCTTGTATAAAGGTGGGTAGAACGACAGTGGTGGGGAACCTCTGGATATTTGTGGGAATTTGGAATGCATACAGGGCATATAGGGCAGGAGACAATGCCAACTATCCTCCAAGGAATAGATAAGTCATCTCAGGCCCAGATCTGTGCTTTGTTTCCCTCGAGTGGTCACACACAGCTTCCTCCCTGCCATCTGTGTAGACGGCCTCACCAAGACTAGACTTTTCCTACACTGGGTGGGAGCTTGGGTTGCAGGGAGTAGTATCTGGTGGGCAGCCTGAAGGCACGGGTGCCACAAACTTCAGAGAAAAGACTCTGATGTTATATTTTCCTCCTACCCTTTCCGTAGAGCCTTGGAATTTTCTAGGATTTAGCGATGTACATTGTGAACAGCTCTGGTTATGAATTCTTCAATGTGTCCCAACCCCTCCCCACAACTATCTCATTTTCCTTTGAAATACTTCACTTGCATATAATTCAAATCCCTATCAGATTTAGTCCTTACTGTATTTTTCATTATTCATTCAGCACCACACATCCCCTCTGCTGTGTGCGGTTGTCTTTGAAGTTGAGGCTTCTCAGAAGCAGCTCATTTGTATCAGTGTTCCTGTCACTGTGCCCGGGATTCATCTATATCGCAGTCAGAGATAAGCCTGGACCTCCCCACTGATGTCTCTCTTAAATTCCAAATGTCTATCACTGATGCCTTCCAGAAAGCATTTATCTGGGGCCTCTCAGGAGACAAAAATAACGCACCCAAGCCACGAAGACTGCCTGCCAGCTGCCTGCTCGCACTCTGGCGACTTGAGACTGTTTAAACTTGGTCTGTTCCAGAGTTGAGAATTTCCAAATCAATCATCAAAATGTCCTTCTCATTGGCCCATAATTTATATGCTTTTCCCCCAACTCTTGAACCATGACAAGTTGACCACCTGCACTTTTGCCCCAATCAGCGTAGGCATTCTCTCCTATATAATTATCAGCTCTTAAACAGAATTCTAATTCTGTAATACTCTACTGTCATCTGAATGTAATCGCACTGGGCCACAGTGGTTAGTGTTTGTGATCTGTGTTTGTCAAAAGAGGGGTCTAGCGACTTAATTAAGTTCCTGGAGGCCACTCAGTAAGGCCACTCAGTAAGTCAATACCCAAGACAAAGACAGACCAGTGCCTGCAGCCGCTGAACCACAGTGCCTAGGTCAACATTGATTGTTGGCCTTGCCTAATGACCTGGAATTATTTTTTGATACATTCAAAGAAATTACGGCCTATTACTTTAACCTTCTCTGAATATTTTTTGCTCTTAAAAGTAGTCATTTCTTTTCCATTCCAAGCCCTCTCTCACTAATATTTTCTATGGTTGAGTGAGTGGTACACCCTATTAGAAAACAAAACAAACAAAAAACCCACTGGCTTCCATTGCTGTTAGGATATTTTTCTCTCTCAGGAGGGAGGAAAGTATGGAAGCCTGGGGCTGCCATGTTTCCATGTGGTGTGCAGCTCCACTTCCCCAAAACCAAGGGTGTCTTTGCCTCAGAGCCAAATTCTTTCAGGTTTGTTTTGTAGTCAGGTGGCATGGTGGCATTCCAAGGGGACACAGTTAGAAGACTTGCTTTCACCCAATCAACACAAACCTAATAAAAAAATATCTGGGACTTCCTATTATTTCCTCTCACTAAAGAGGCTTATAGCCCACAGCAAGGTCCTTAATTATATTTGGACATCACACACCCTACTGGGAAATAGCCAAACTGAGCCAAGATTTTACATAAACTTCAAGTACTTATTAGACGAAGACAGAAAAACCACCTTATTTATTTTGTGATTTAGGGCTTAAAAAATAATTAATGAGATTTCTGATGAGTTTTGAGGTTAAGATAAGTTACAGATAAGACATACTTACCTGTTTCTGACAGTCATGAGACAGGGGTGACACAGTATTGATCAACCTTTCACTCACCATGTAGGGAAGAAGGACCTTGGTACCACAGTATCCCTTCCTTTTTTTGTTGTTGTTAGCTGCTATTGAGCTGGCCCTGACTCATGGTGACCCCACACATAACAGAAATAAATGCTGCCTGGTCCTGCATCATCCCCATGATCAGTTGCAGATCAGACCATTTTCATTGGCTGGAGTTTTGGGGTTGATGGCCAGGTCTTTCTTCCTAGTCTGTCTTAGTCTGGAAGTTCTGCTGAAACTTGTTCAGCATTATAACAACATGCAAGCCTCTACTGATAGATAGGTGGTGGCTGAGCATGAGGTGCAGGGACAGATTACCCAGTAAGCAAGATACACATGTGCTTACTTGCGCTTACTTATTAACCTGGAGTGTACAATTTCACCTGTGTGAAATCCATGTGAAATTGTGCACTCCAGATTAGTAAGTAAATTCAAGTAAGCATCTACATACCATGCTTACTGTAAGCCTGTTTGTACCTTGCTTACTGGTTAATCCACCCTGATGAGGTGCCTTGGCCAGGAATCGAAGCCGGGTCTCCCACAGAGAAGCACCATACGTCATTGAATTATTCCTCTGAACCACCACTGCCCCCTTCCTTTCTTTGGCGTTATCCAATGTTGTGAGCCTGCATTATATTCCTGTTCAGAGAAGTATAGCAGCTATTTGAACATTTTAAGATGGGTACTTTGAGAAACTTACTTTCTCTCCCGAGGATTGGGAAAGCCAGTCTGAAATGACCACTGGTTGGGCAAAATGGTGCTAAAGGTTTGCCACAGGGTCCCTGGATTCTGCTGGTTCTTAAGATGTTAAAGGGTGGATCTAAGAGCAGAATCCTTTTGTGACTTTCTCCCATTAACTGTTTGGGAACTGCAGTGTCAACCACTACATAACCCGTAAAGAATAAGGAGATTCATCCACTTTAAAGATATTAAATTATTTGATTTTCACACTTACCCCTATTTGCACGCTATTCTTTACCCCCACTTTACAGATGGAGAAACTGAAGTAAACAATTATAATATAGCAAGTAAATGTGGAGCCAGGATTTAAATCCAAGCTAGTTACTGCCATTGGCAGTTGTTCGAACAGAACAAGGGGATACCGTGTGGTTTAAAATCAGGAAAGGTATGTATGGGTCAGGGTTGCATCAGGTTTGGAGGAAGACTCATTAACAACCTATGTGATTCAGATAACAAACCTTGCTTGCTGAAAGTGAAGAGGACTTGAAGCACTTATTGATGAAGATCAAAGACTACAGCCTTCAGTATGGATTACACCCTAACGTAAAGAAAACAAAAATCCTCACAACTGGATGAATAAGCAACATCATGATAAACAAAAAAAAAGACTGAAGTTGTCCAGGATTTCATTTTATTGCATCTACAATCAACGCCCATGGAAGCAGCAGTCAAGGAATCAAATGGTGTACTGCTTTGGGCAAATCTGCTGCAAAAGATCTCTTTAAAGTGTTAAAAATCAAAGATGTTACTTTAAGGACTAAGGTGCACCTGACCCACGTCATGGTGTTTTCAATCACCTCATAAGCATGCAAAACCTGGACAATGGATAAAGAAGGCTGAAGAAAAATGGATACTTTTGAATAATGGTGTTGGTGAAGAACATTGACTATACCACGGACTGCCAGAAGAACTAACAAATTTGTCTTGGAAGAATTACAGCTGGAATACTCCTTAGAAGCAAGGATGGCAAGACTTTGTCTCCTACACTTTGGACATGTTACCAGGAGGGATCAGTCTCTGTAGAAGGACATCATGCTTAGTAAAGTGACAGTCAGCAAAAAAGAGGAAGATCCTCAACAAGATGGACTGACACAGTGGCTGCAACAACAGGCTCAAGCATAACAACGATAATGAGGATAGTGTAGGACTGGGCAGTGTTTCATTCTGTTGTACATTGGGTCACTGTGAGTTGGAACTGACTTGACAGCACCTAACAACAAGTTGCTTCCAGAGCCATAGCCTTAATCAATGGTGTCCCAGGCTCATGGCCATGTGTTAGAAAGGAGACAAGCAACTCCCTTCCTTGGGAACACACCGTATACTTTCAGGGATGGGAGACATCTCCACACTCTTAAAAAGCAAAATCCCATCCAAAACATCCCTCTTGAACAGCTAGTGTATCTCCACTCAGGAGAGCATCAGCAAGGGAGCTGCTTCCTGGAGCAGCTCCATTCATTTGGGGCAGCTCTTCTTAGAAAACCCCTTGCTTCCCTGTCATTTCCACTCTTCAGTTTATGTACTAAGCCTACTCTCTCTTCCATGTGACAGCTCATTCACTCCAGGTTGGCTCCTAGATTCATATCTTCTCCAGGCAAAGCACCTTTCACTCTTTCACCTGCACATCACATGACCCACCTTCAGCCTTCCTGCCAGTGGGCAGTCCCATCTATTTCTGTAAAGACCAGTGTTCTCAGCCCAGGAGGCTGTCTTCCAGAGCTTTCATTGACAATGGGAATAGCAGAGTGTTTTCTTGAGCTATTGCTCTCCCATTGTCTCATCTTTTGTTCTAAATTAGGCCATAAAATGCTGAATGACCAAGCCAAATTGTGCACTTTGTACTTTCAGGGTCTATGTGCTTCAGTCTCTGAAAGGTTTAGAAATATAAAAACTTTCTGAAATACAAAGAAATGACATCAAGGAGACCCAAAACATTAAGGCAATAACTCCCCCACAACCCCCAGTGCTGTGACATGATCATAAACACATAAAGAATGGATGAAAGGGATGGGTTAACAAAAAGCTTGCTGTAGCTCTTAACCACTGTGCCACCTGTTCTTAGTTGCTGTTAAACCTGCTTTGACTCATGGTGACCCCATGTACAATAGAAAAAAGCATTGCCTGGTCCGGCACCATCTTCATAATCATTGATATGCTCAAGTTCATTGTTGCAGCCACTGTGTATTTTGAGAGCCTTCCAACCTAGGAGGTTCATCTTCACATACTATATCAGTGTTCTGTTGTGATCCATAGGGTTTTCACTGGCTAATATTCATAAGTAGATCACCAGGACTTTCTCCCTAGTCTATCCTAGTCTGGAAGCTTCACTGAAACCTGTTCACCATGAGTAACCCTGCTGGTATTTCAAATACTGATGGCATAGCTTCCAGCATCATAGCAACACACAAACCACCACAGTATGACAAATTGACAGATGTGTGGTTTAGTAAATGCTCAGGTTTTGTAAATTGACCCAGCTCTTGGGATTTCACAGGTTTTGAACAGAAACAGACATTTTAAAGATTCTGTCCTTTATGTACTACCTGTCCAGACAGAAGGACTCAAATTCAAATACTGGTTGTATGGTTTACCAGCTCTGTGACGCTGTACAAGTTACACAATCTCACCGAGCCTTAATGTGTCTAGAATTTATTAGAAATTCAATAAACTATAACTCTATAACTCTTTTGTTTTCTATGGTTGTTTTTACTTTTTTTTTTTTTTAATCACTCAAGGTTTATTTCAGGAAATAGAAACCTAGTGCTTCAAAATAGAACAGAATTTAATGCAGGGGATTAGTTGCTTGCAAAGTTCCTTAGATAGGATGACAGAGTGGAAGCCAGGGTCTTCCTTTAAACCAATGAGTACAGGGACACAAAAGTGACTGCAGCTGCTGCAACAAGGGGTCGGGAAGCTGCTGCTGTTATGGCTGTGACTGCTTCTAGATACGCCCCAGGCTGAGACTAATGATCACAACCAGCTCTAAACACTCCTTTCTGCGGCCACTCTTACCAGCAGGAACAGCAGCAGGAAGATGGCCTCTGCCTCGGCTCTGCTTTCAAGCATGATTCAAGTGCACCTAGCTGGCAGGCACAGCACTCATAGCTATAGTTTCTAACATCTCTACCATCAATAGTCCATTCCCTACTCCCATTATCCCAACCATGGGGGATGTTTGTCACAGAGTTTGTGGCAATTTTAACGGCCATAAGCTGACTTGGGTTTCTGATACTGCAGTCTGTAATCATTTCAGAAATATTCTTTGTTCGGCACTAATAAGGCCACATGGGATCGGACATATGACCTTTTCTGGTTAACATCCTAACTCAAACAACAAAATTTATCAGCCCTGAGGAGAGGGTCACTTTCATAATTGAAGCAAACACATGGGATCAGACTAGAGAAGTTTTATGAATAATAAAGACGTTTCTGATTAAATAAATTGCTCTATGCTCAAATCACAATTCAAACAGGAAATCGACTGGTACATCTGTTCTTTATGACAAGCATATGGAAACACACCCTATGAACTTTCAATTATCCACTCCAATAGTACATTATGTCAAATAAATGGATCATAGATAAACCAAAACCACAAATAACTCTAAGTGGTATTTTATCTTCTGTAAGAGTCCAAGGAACTAGAAAACCCATGAATGCCATTTTACCTGTCTGCCCTCCTTTGCTCTCTGTGCTTCTTGATTGACCTGAAAACAATCCATCAATGATCGGCAACCAGGAGAAGAAAAAACATAGCAGATAACTAACTTGCCAAAAGAAAAAGAATATGTGTCTAGGGTACAGAGAAACTAAAGGGGCCAAATGATTCCCTTGAGTTTAAAAAGTGAATGCAAAGGAACAATGTCGTTGAATCTAACCCATTGGAGAGATGCTAAAGAAGTTGAACTGTTTCTTACATTAAATTTATGCAAAACATTTATGGAGTAAAGACTCCTAAACTATCTGTTTGTAGACAAACATCTAATTATATTTTGCTATACAAAGTAGTAAGAAATAAAAACTCATTTAAAATACTATTAACTTAATTATGGTAATAGATTCAGTGTAAACCCAGAAAATAATAGGCTGATGATATTAGCTTGTTCAATTTTAAAATAATGTATTGACTATTACTAGCAATGTAGTCCCAGTAACAACCAGATCATGACAGAGGAATAGTAAATACATGTAAGGTAATCCAAAAAAATTCAGGGGCTGCTGCTATATTGACTAATACGACTTGTCATGGAAAAACAGCTCTACCTCACTAAAAATGAATTAATCAAAACACTTGTTCTCTGTTAATATTTCCCCTTAAGCTAAAAGCCAAATCAAAGATAAAGTTTACACTCTGGGCTCCTGAGCAGTGTTTTATAGTTCTGAGAATGAACTTGTTACTCTCCACTTGTCACACTAATGAAGTCCCACAGCAAGATTCAAGAGCAACAGCTCACCTGACATCATTATTTGTAACTCCACTGGAAAGTAGGTGCTTTCTTACTTATGGTATTTACCCTAAGGACTACTTTTGAGAATAAGGCAAATTGAGATAAATAGCGACCGTCGTAGTTGTTGTTGCTTCTTTATTTTTTCCCTGTAAGAGTAATTTTGAAATCAAGGAATCTAGTCACCTTTATCGCAACACATTCATACTTCTCCAAATGGGAGGAGAAGAAATTATATAAGTGTAATATCTAAAAAGAATCTCTGGTGGTGCAAAACAGTTAATGCACTGGGCTACTAATTTGGAGATTCAAGTCCACCCAGAGGCACCTCGGAAGAGAGGCTGGCAGTCTACTATTAAAAAAGAAAAAATCAGCCATGGAAAACCCTATGGAGCACAATTCTACGCTGATGCACATGAATTTGCCATAAGCTGGAATCTACTTCATGGCAATTGGTTTTTTTTAATGTCTAAAAAAAAAAGTGATATGTGAAATCAAAAACTACACAAGAAATTGAAAGTAAGGTCAATGATGGAGTCATTCTCATCTTTGAAACCGGTCACTTGTTTAAGCAGTAAGAGACAACACTGTAAAGCCCTCTGTAGGTAAACAGGTAGGTAGGTATGGAGATGGGGAGATGGTGAGATGGGAGAAAGAAAGGAAGAGAGGGAGGGAGGGAAGGAAGAAAAGAAGGAAGGAAGGAGGAAGGGAGGAGAAGTAGGACAAATAATTTTGTTGGTTTTCTGGATCTATTACCATTACTAAGGTGAATGCATTCACAGATTCTGGTTTTCACATGAAATCCTAGATCATTGCAGCAGCAGAGAAAGCCTCCTCCATGATGGAGCTCCACATTCTACATTCTTCCCCTGGCAATTAACATTCTGGAAATGCCCATCATTTGTTATTTCATATCCCAGACACTTCTCTCTTTCCTTACTTTTTATACTTTGGATTTATTTCCAATTTTGCATGTTTTATGCTGTTTTGTATTTGAGATGAAACTATATTGCATTTATTTATCTATCTAGTGGCCTATCTCACCACTAAACTGTGAGTTCCTCAAGGGCAGAAATTTTGTTCTTCTTTCATTTGTATTCCAAGATTGTAGCATAATGCTTTGCACATGTAGAGTAAGTGCTCATTAAATATTTCTTTTAAATGGACTGAACTGAATTGACACACTAATCTTTTTTAATATGACTTTCTTAAAAGACTTGTCTATTGGGGTCCTCAAAACAGACAAGACTCTTTTTTAAATTCCCATAACCAGGTCACACTCCAGACCAATGAAATCAAAATGTCTTGGGGTGGAAGACAGGCATCAGAATTTTTTTAAAGCTCTCCAGATAGTTTCAATGCACAGCAAAGTTTGAGTTCCAATGCCTTGGACCCTTTTCCAGCCCCTCTTCATGCTTCATAGTCAAAAGAGCAGAAGGGGCATGCCATTGTCTCGGTCTTGCTCCTCAAAATGTGGCTGCAAATGGGAAAGATGTAAGTGTGATGGGATGAGAAGGGACAGTGGTGATTCAATGGTAGAATTCTTGCCTCCCATGTGGGAGACCTGGGCTTGACTACCAGGCAATGCCCCTCAAGCATAACCAACATCTGTCTGTCAGTGGAGGCTTGTGTCTTGCTATGATGCTGAACAGGTTTCAGTAGAGCATACAGACTAAGACTAGGAAGAAAGGCCTGGTGATCTACTTCTGAAAATCAGCCAAGGAAAACCCTATGGATCACAATGGATCATTGTCCTATCTGCAATCCATCATGGGATGGCACAGGACTAGACAGCATTTTGTTCTGTTGTGTATGGGGTCATCATGAGTAGGGGGCCTACTTAACAGCAGCTAACAACAAGCATGATGGAACACGTCAGAGTAATTTAAGAGTCCCTTCCAACTCCTACCAAAGGGCCCAGCTCCTGGCTGGACAGTGTTCTTCTCTATGCTGTTATGATGGCTCTTAGAATCTATGTTTGGGGGGCGGGGGGCAAAACAAGGTTGAAGAGTGTGTTTGGATTAAAAAACATCTTTAGTACCAAAAAAATCACTTGATAAAGATTTCTCCCTTTGTTTATTAAAGGAGTAATTACTGGGACTAAATTCTGTTCCAGTGACTTAATTCTGGTCCTCATGCCGATAGCTGAACACAAGTTTCATATTCTTTAGTCCAATGGACCATATAGATGGACACCAGCCTGCAATTTTTACTAAAGTGCCTCATTAGAATGTATTTAGCAGACTGAAAGGGACTTTGACTTCCCCATGCAAGCACTTAGCAGTTCTGTCTTCCTTCCTGTATGTGATGGGGACGTCTTTGTACAGTATATTCCATCCCATTTGGTTAGTTTGAGACTCTTAAAACAGTGAATCAGAGTTTGGCCTTAAATACATTTTTACTCAACAAATCAAATTTTAGTTATGTGAACAGAAAAACATATCTTCCTATAAATATTATTTTATGTGGAATTTGCAGTCATATCCACAGTGATCTGTTGAGCAGTTGCCTTTATGTTTTGAAGATGAAGTTCTCCTGGATAAACTTGAAGTTCTTTTGGAATCCACTACTTTGTGTCTCCTCTGTAAACTCCCTGGCCCACTTTGGAATCTCCAACTCAGCTGGTGTTTTCACACTAAGACTGAGAAAGAATCTATAAGAGAACAACCAAATAGCATCCGGCCCCTGAGGTCAGAGCTCAGTTGAGGGTAATTCACAAAGAGTTGGAAAAAGACCACTCTCTCCCCTACTTTTCGTGCGTGGCTAAAGGGCATCTACATTTTCTATTGATGCCTTTTGTGAACATTAAACTCACTTGCAGAATTTATTCTCCTTTCCCCATTAAGAGAGTTATGCAACCTGAATCCTTAATGGACTTTATCAGCAGGATAACATGACATTTCCCCACTCTGTGCTAAGTACAAGGCAGAATACAAAGATGCCTAAGAGACATCTCTCCCTTTGAGGATTTTATAATCTAGTTGTAGAGATGAGAGGGTCACAAAAGCTACAATAATGCATGGTGTGTCTACTAAAAGGACTGTTCAAGTCAGGGCTCATTTGTTTGCAAGGAAGAGAAACACACTGTAAGTTGCTCAAGTTTGGATGCAGAAACTTTTTGCAGAAAGTCCAAGGAAAGTTAAACTACCAGATTCCAGGAAAGGAAGCAGAGAATTCTCGCCTTATCTCTTGTTATATTACCTTGCCTGCTTTATTTATCCTTTCTGGCCTAGCTTCCTCTAAATGTCAGTTCTGAGAGCAACTATATGCAGACTTATAGAAGGCACCTTATATTGGCTGACCCAATCAATTTCATACCCACAAATATTATAAAGGCACAAATATTATTATCTCATCTATGTCATCATCAACAGCATCATCGTCATCATCACTATGAACTGGGCACTGCCCCAAGCATTTTATTTGCATTATCTATGCTTATCACTACCCTGGAAAGAAAGAAAATGGAAAAGAAGAGAAACAAAAAGGCCGGAGCAAGAGGCTTTGCAAAGGGAAAGTAAATCATCTGTCATTTCCTTGTTGCAAAATCACTTCAAAGCATTCATTCCAGCAGGGCAATGTATAGACATGACTCTTGCATTTGCAAGTCGAGGAGACATCTTCCACTATATCTGTATCTGCGTGTACAAATCATTTTCTGCTTGATTTCCTAGCAGTTGAGTCCAACTTTATTCTTAAGTCTCTTACTTAGACACAATATGTACTGGATGAGATTTAGCCAAGTCTGAAGATACTCAAGAATATCCAAAAACCAAAAACTAAGCATGTTTTCACCTGAAAGTTTTTTTTTTTTTTTTTTTAACAAGTAGTAGCAGAATTATGTATGCTGGGATTACTGGTCCTATTAGGAACAGAAAGGAGCCCTTGGGGCACCTTGGTTAAATGCTCAGCTGCTAACCATGGAAGAAAGATGTGGCAGTCTACTTTTGTAAAGATTACAGCCTTGGAAACGCAATGGGGCAGTTATAGTTATACTCTGTCCTACAGGGTCACTGTAAGTCAGAATCGACTTGAAGGCAATGGGTTTGGGTTTATTAGGAGCAATACAGTAAGACAGAGTGAATGTCATTTGACTTAAAGATGTGGGAAGACCACTAGTGAGCTATAAGGAGGGGTTATTTGAACCTAAGGTGCATTTGAATGATTTCTGCAAAGCTTCCACAGGGCAACCTTATGGAAGAAGAAGTAAACCAAATTACCAGGTGGGCTACTCCCATATAATGTTCTGAAAGCATAGAATTAGCTAAGCATAGAACAGGTGGGAGAGACTTAGATGAGGCATAAACCTCCTCTCTGAGTTGGAGTCAACCTACATCAAAACAGCCATACCAAAAGGGCTAAAATGGCTAGTTGGTATGGAGCAACTGGAACTCTCATATTCTGTGGTGGAGTAAAAACATGAACAATTGGGAAAATCGTTAACGCTGACATAACCATACCTTAAGACCCACCAATTTTACTCCTTGGTATGTACCCAACAGAAAAGTGAACACGTTTCACCCAAAGACATGTACGAGTTGTATTCATACCAACACTGTTGATAATAGTTCAAAATGAAAACCTTCCAAATGTTCATTAGTAGTAAAATCAATAAACAAATTGTGGTATAGTCACACAATGTGATACTGAAAGCAAAGAGAATGATTGAACCACAACTGTATGTTGTTCATGGATGACTCTTATAAACACAATGTTGAGCAAAAGAAGCCAGACACAGAGGAGTACATCGGTACGACTTGTTTATATAAAGTCCAAAAACAGGCATAGTAATCTATGGACTGCCTGAGACCACCTTGCTGGAGATGCCAGTCCAGCTGAGTCCACACTGCCTGTATCCCTGCCAGGTGCCAGACTTGGGAGTGAAGCTATTGAGCTCCTTTCAGACAAGCCCATCTCACAGCTGAATACTGAGGGTCCTCTGTAAATGTCTTGTGTGATAGAATTGCCCAGTGTCTACACTTGCCCAAGTTCCTGACTAACTAAATCACGAGCTACAATAAAAAGGATTGTTGCTTTAAGATGCTAAATGTTGGGTAGTTTATTATGCAACACTGTATAGCTGGAACACCTTCCAATTAACCAGGGTTGAAATCTCAAGAATGTTTTCTCATTCTTGACCTTTTCTTTCCACATTTCAACTACAGGCAATGCACTGTGGTTAAGAGTATGGGTGTTGGAGTTGCACATGCTGGGTTCAAATGCTCACACAGCAGATTACTAACAGTTTGGCCTCAGGCTAGTTATTCAACTCTCTAAATCTCAGTTTCCTCATGTGTAAAATGGTAATAAAATCTGACTTATTTATTTAGTTGATGTGAGGCTTAAATGCATATGTAATTAAAGATCTAGTGTCTAAGGAACTATGAAACCCATGAATATCATTTTCTGATAAATGCTTGGTATACTGAGAGTAAGGAGCCCTGATAGTCCAGTGGTCAAAGTGCTCGGCTGCTAACCAAAAGGTCAGTGGTTCGAACACATCAGCTGTTCCAAGGGAGAAAGATGTGGCAGTCGGCTTCTGTAACGATTTACAACCTTGGAAACCCTATGGGGCAGTTCTACTCTGCCCTACAGGGTTACTATGAGACGGAAATGACTTTGAGGGCAGTGGGTTTGGTTTGCTTATATTGAAAGTACACAACATAGAACACGCATTGATCAATCATCGAGTTAAGGACCTTGAGATTTTTCATATAGGCCCCTGAAAAGACCTTTGACTCATTTTTCCCCCTTTTGACCCTCCCTTTGGCATCATAATCTCACAGTGTTTCCATATTAATTTTCATAAAACATGGATTGAATTATATCATATCTTGTTCAAAACATTCCATTTAGCATTCAAGACCTTCTATAGTATGGTCCCAGATTTCTTTTCTAACCTTTCTATTAACTCTTAACTGCTTGTATCATAGTTTTCCATCTAAAAGGATGACTTGATGCTTCCCTGAATATGTTCAAAATCACTACTCGTGCCATTCCTTCTGCCCTAAATGTCTTTTTTACCCATATCTACCTATAAGAATGCCATTCGCCCTTAAAAATAATTTAAAATCACAGTCTGTCAACTAACCATTTGCTAATTCTCCTCTCCTTGTTTCTCTGTTAGCCTCTCTCTCTTCGATGAGTCTCCTTCCTTTGTTTGAAAACCCCATAGCAATGGATTTAAACCTCCTCTGTGACATTTGCTTTAACCAACCACATATCAGTCATTTACAGTTTTCTAAATCTCCCTAACAGAATACAGAGGCTTTAACTTTAACCTAAGGCCTTGTACCTGTTGTTGTTGTTAGGTGCCGCCAAGACGGTTCTGACTCATAATGACCTCATGTACAACAGAACGAAACACTGCCAGGTCCTGCACCATGCCCGTAATCGTTATGCTTGAGCCCATTGTTGCAGCCACTGTGTCAGTTCATCTCGTTGAGGGTCTTCCTCTTTTTTGCTGACCCTGTATTTTACCAAGCATGATGTCCTTCTCTAGGGACTGATCCTTCCTGACATGTCCAAAGTATGTAAGATGTAGTCTCACCATCCTTGGCTTTCAAGAGCATTCTGTTTGTACTTCTTCCAAGACAGATTTGTTCCTTCTTTTGGCAGTCAATGGTATATTCCATATTCTTCGCCAACACCACAATTCAAAGGCATCAACTCTTCTTTGGTCTTCCTTATTCATTGTCCAGCTTTCACATGCATATGATGCGATTGAAAATACCATGGCTTGGGTCAGGTGCACCTTAGTCTTCAAGGTGACATCTTTGCTTTTAACACTTTAAAGAGATCTTTTGCAGCAGATTTGCCCAATCTGCAATGTGACTTTGGATTTCTTGACTGCTGCTTCCCTGACTATTGATTATGGATCCAAGTAAAATGAAATCCTTGACAACTTCGAACTTTTCTCCATTTATCATGATGTTGCTTATTGGTCCAGTTGTGAGGATTTTCGTTTTCTTTATGTTGAGGTGCAATTCATACTGAAGGCTGTGGTCTTTGATCTTTGTCAGTAAGTGCTTCAAGTCCTCTTCACTTTCAGCAAGCAAGGTTGTGTCATCTGCATAACGCAGGTTGTTAATGAGTCTTCCCCCAATCCTGATGCCCCGTTCTTCTTCATACAATCCAGCTTCATGATTATTTGCTCAGCATATGGATTGAATAGATATGGTGAAATGATACAACCTTAATGCACACCCTTCCTGACTTAAACCACTAAGTATTCCCTTGTTCTGTCCATACAAGTGCCTCTTGATCCATGTACAAGTTCCTCATGAGCACAATTACGTGTTCTGGAATTCCCATTCTTCATAGCGTTATCCATAGTCTGTTATGATCCACACAGTCAAATGCCTTTTCATAGTCAATAATACACAGGTAAACATCTTTCTGATAGTCTCTGCTTTCAGCCAGGATCCACCTGACATCAGCGATGACATCCCTCATTCCACAACCTCTTCTGAATCCAGCCAGAATTTCTGGCAGTTCCTTGTTGATGTACTGCTGCAATCTTTTTTGAATGATCTTCAGCAAAATTTTACTTGCATGTGATATTAATGATATTGTTCAATAATTTCCACCTTCTGTTGGCTCACCTTTCTTAGGAATAGGCTAAATATGGATCTCTTCCAGTTGATTGGCCAGGTAGCTGTCTTCCAAATTTCTTGGCATAGAAGAGTGAGCACTTCCAGTGGTGCATCCATTTGTTGAAACATCTCAATTGATACTCCGTCAATTCCTGGAGCCTTATTTTTCACCAACGCCTACATTGCAGCTTGGACTTCCTCCTTCAATACCATCAGTTCCTGATCATATGCTACCTCCTGAAATGGTTGAATGTCAATCAATTTTTTTTGATATAATAACTCTGTGTATTCCTCCCATCTTCTTTTGATGCTTCCTGTGTCGTTTAATATTTTCCCCATAGACTCCTTCACTATTGTAACTCGAGGCTTGAATTTTTCCTTCAGTTCTTTCAGCTTGAGAATGCTGAGCATGTTCTTCCCTTTAGGTTTTCTATCTCCAGCTCTTTGCACATGTCATTATAATACTTAATTTTGTCTTCTCGAGCCGCCCTTTGAAATCTTCAGTTCTTTTACTTCATCATTTCTTCCTTTTGCTTTAGCTACTTGACATTCAAGAGCAAGTTTCAGAGTCTCTTCTGACATCTATTTTGTTTTTTCTTTCTTTCCTGTCTTTCTAATGACCTCTTGCTTTCTTCATGTATGATGTCCTTGATGTCATTCCACAACTCATCTGGTCTTGGGTCATTAGCGTTCAACAAATCAAATCTATTCTTGAGATGGTCTCTAAATTGAGGGGGGTATACTCAGGGTCATACTTTGGCTCTCATGGACTTGTTCTAGTTTTCTGCAGTTTCAATTTGAACTTGCATATGAACAATTGATGGTCTGTCCCGCAGTCGGCCCCAGAACACTGGCCTTGTTCTGACTGATAATATTGAGCTTTTCCATTGTCTTTTTCCACAGATGTAGTCAATTTGATTCCTGTATATTCCATCTGGTGAGGTCCATGTGTATAGGTCCATGTGTATTATAATCACATGGAAATACCTTATGAAAAAAGGTATTTGCAATGAAGAAGTCTTTGCTCTTGCAAAATTCTATCATGCAATCTCCAGCATCATTTCTATCACCAAGGCCATATTTTCCAACTACCGACCCTTCTTTGTTTCCAACTTTCCCATTCCAATCTCTAGTAATTATCAATGCATCCTAATTGCATGTTTGATCAATTTCAGATTGCAGAAGCTGGTAAAAATCTTCAATTTCTTCATCTTTGACCTTAGTGGTTCATGAGTAAATTTGAATAATGGTTGTATTAACTAGTCTTCCTCGTAGGCTTATGGATATTATCCTATCACTGACACTGTTGTACTTCAGGATAGATCTTGAAATATTCTTTTTGATGATGAATGCAACGCCATTCCTCTTCAAGTTGTCGTTCCTGGCATAGTAGACAATATGGTTGTCAGATTCAAAATGGCTGATACCAGTCCATTTCAGCTCACTAATGTCTAGGATATCAATGTTTATGCATTCCATTTCATTTTTGATGATTTCCAATTTTTCTAGATTCATACTTCATACATTCCACATTCTGATCATTAATGGATGTTTGCAGCTGTTTCTTCTCATTTTCAGTCACGCTGCATCAACAAATGAAGGTCCCAAAAGCTTGACTCCATCCAAGCCATTAAGGTCTACTCTACTTTAAGGAGGCAACTCTTCTCCAATCATGTTTTGAATGCCTTCCAACCTGGGGGGGCTCATCTTCCAGCACTATATCAAACAGTGTTCCGCTGCTATTCATAAGGTTTTCACTGGCTAATTCTTTTCAGAAGTAGACTTCCAGGTCCTTCTTCCTAGTCTGTCTTAGTCTGGAAGCTCAGCCGAAACCTGTCTGCCATGGGTGACCCCGCTATTATCTGAATAACAGTGGCATAGCTTCCAGCATCACAGCAACATGCAAGCCCCCATAGTACGATAAACTGACCAACATGTACATAGTACCTAGTGGATATTTAATAAATATGTGTTGAATGACACCAAATTGTTACAAGTGAGAAAAATTGACTAGCCAAAAAGGCTCCCCCTTGTCAAGCGTTTGCACATCGAAGTGTCTGTGGGTCTAATCCATTCTGTAAATTATTTGCATCTCAACTGTAGGGAAATCATTTCTGTATTGAGAAATCTCTAAGAAAAGATATTCTTTACTGCTTCTTTCAGTTACATATTCCAGTGTGAAATAAACTCTGATGTCAGGATAATCTCACGTCTCGATAATCTAGATCTTTCATATTGCCGACTGAACTATTTCTGATAGATTTTTCCAAGTGCGGATAAAGAAATAATGTAGTGATCACTTGGAATTTTCAGTCAATTTCTCCTTTGCTCTTAATTGCTCTTTTCTCTATATGATTAATGCAGGTGTACAATATTATCACCATGTGACCTCATTCACTGGACCACAGTGACCAAGAGTCAAGGTACCTGACCCAAGTTGGGCCAATAAATCTCTCCTCTGGGATTTTCTCTTCCCTGGGGTCACAGAGTTTGAGATGAGCCTTTTTCCAGTGGTTCCGGTTGTTCAATATAAATTTCACAAGCTGTCATCTACTATGCTCAAAGATATGGGGAGAAGGCACAACTGAAGGAAAGAGAAGAAAGATCACATATAAGCACTGGAGAGAGAATCTAGACAGAATCCTGGAGTCTTGTTCCAATCATCCCTGAGACTCATCTGCAGCCTTGAATTTCTGAGGTTTGATTGCTCAGTTCTTCCTTGGAATCCACGAGTCATGAAGGTACATTGCTAGAATTAGCTAGTTCTTCATGGGTTTCCATCATTTGCAACCAAAAAAAAACAAAAAAAAAAAAAAAAACAAAAGAAAGAGTGTCAATCCATTCTCTATTTTATATATATTTTCATTAATCAA
>NW_004443978.1:13610236-13630989 GCF_000243295.1 Trichechus manatus latirostris
TCCGCTGCTATTCATAAGGTTTTCACTGGCTAATTCTTTTCAGAAGTAGACTTCCAGGTCCTTCTTCCTAGTCTGTCTTAGTCTGGAAGCTCAGCCGAAACCTGTCTGCCATGGGTGACCCCGCTATTATCTGAATAACAGTGGCATAGCTTCCAGCATCACAGCAACATGCAAGCCCCCATAGTACGATAAACTGACCAACATGTACATAGTACCTAGTGGATATTTAATAAATATGTGTTGAATGACACCAAATTGTTACAAGTGAGAAAAATTGACTAGCCAAAAAGGCTCCCCCTTGTCAAGCGTTTGCACATCGAAGTGTCTGTGGGTCTAATCCATTCTGTAAATTATTTGCATCTCAACTGTAGGGAAATCATTTCTGTATTGAGAAATCTCTAAGAAAAGATATTCTTTACTGCTTCTTTCAGTTACATATTCCAGTGTGAAATAAACTCTGATGTCAGGATAATCTCACGTCTCGATAATCTAGATCTTTCATATTGCCGACTGAACTATTTCTGATAGATTTTTCCAAGTGCGGATAAAGAAATAATGTAGTGATCACTTGGAATTTTCAGTCAATTTCTCCTTTGCTCTTAATTGCTCTTTTCTCTATATGATTAATGCAGGTGTACAATATTATCACCATGTGACCTCATTCACTGGACCACAGTGACCAAGAGTCAAGGTACCTGACCCAAGTTGGGCCAATAAATCTCTCCTCTGGGATTTTCTCTTCCCTGGGGTCACAGAGTTTGAGATGAGCCTTTTTCCAGTGGTTCCGGTTGTTCAATATAAATTTCACAAGCTGTCATCTACTATGCTCAAAGATATGGGGAGAAGGCACAACTGAAGGAAAGAGAAGAAAGATCACATATAAGCACTGGAGAGAGAATCTAGACAGAATCCTGGAGTCTTGTTCCAATCATCCCTGAGACTCATCTGCAGCCTTGAATTTCTGAGGTTTGATTGCTCAGTTCTTCCTTGGAATCCACGAGTCATGAAGGTACATTGCTAGAATTAGCTAGTTCTTCATGGGTTTCCATCATTTGCAAAAAAAAAAAAAAAAAAAAAAAAAAAACAAAAGAAAACTTCTAGCCAAGCCATTCTCTATTTTATATATATTTTCATTAATCAATCAACAAGTGTTTACTTTGTATGTCATAATGGATATAAATGGTTGAAAGATTATGCCAAGCCATTTCTTACCTTTTCCTTTTTCAAGATAAATTAATTCAGTGCCATTTACTCTTACAGAGATAATTAGTTTTCTATATCCTTACTTACTGCTACAGACCCTGACAGATCTATCTTCATTGTTATTTCTCTGGAGCTGAACTCCACCACCCAGGAGGTCAGAATATGACAGAGAATACCGGCTGAATGGCCTCCCACCCTCCACATGTTCTACTTCCACATGTGCATCCCTTGGGTATGGGGCCTCCTATCTTCCTTGTTTCATAATCATTTTGTAGTCTTCTATAGACTTGGATGCTTCTTTTTAGAAAATAGCATTTATCATTTACCTTCTTTCTTTCTGCTTTTTGGATTTGGGCAAAATATTCTAAATTAATCTACAAAAGGTCCATTTCTTAGATTCAACTATTGCCAGTAAGAGGTTTTCCTGGACATCCCACATATTTGAACAGAGAAAAAAAGAAAAAGGGAAAAAAATTAATACCACAAACTGTCAGATATAGAAATAACCATACCAATGGGGCTTTTAGGGAGGATAACACATCAGAAATTACTTATAACAATGATGTGTAAGAAAGAACTGAATCATGACCTGTAGGATCCTGGGTGCTATATGGTTATATTTCACATAGCTGTTATGTTTTGGAAAAAGGAACTTAACTGGTGACACTCAATACTTAAAGTAAAAATGGATTCAATGATAATGATCCATGCTAGGGATTGGCAAAAAGAGCAAGGTAGTAAATATTGTAGGTTTCGCAGCATTAACTCTCCACCATAACAACTCAACTCTACCATTGTAGTATGAAAGCAGCCTTAAGCAATACATAAAATAATGCACGTAACCTTACAAAAAGAGGCAGTGGCCCTGATTTGGCCTGGGGGCATAGTTTGCCAACTCCTGTTCATACACAATCAATATCATATAGAGCAGAGTTTTATTCACCGTATACCATGATGCCTAAAAAGATGGGTAATGGTAAGTTTTCATTAAATCCAAGGATTTATCTCATTTGACATCAGTTTCACATACTATTATTGAATATCACATATTATGTATGTATTGGAGCCCTGGTGGTGCAGTGGTTAACAGCTCGACTGCTAACCAAAATGTTGGCAGTTTGAATCCATCAGCTGCTGCTTGGAAAGCCCGTAGGGCAGTTCTACTCTGTTGTCTAGGGTTGTTACGAGTCAGAATCGACTTGACAGCAATGGGTTTTTTTCTTTGTTTATTTGATGTATGTGTATCATAAC
Organism: Trichechus manatus latirostris; assembly: GCF_000243295.1. Classification (NCBI taxonomy): domain Eukaryota; kingdom Metazoa; phylum Chordata; class Mammalia; order Sirenia; family Trichechidae; genus Trichechus; species Trichechus manatus. The sequence continues at coordinate 13,612,691 of NW_004443978.1, forward strand.
TATGTATTTATCAAGATAGATAGATGGTAGATAGATAGATAACTTATTAAACTAAGTCTAACAAGGTTTTTGAGTTATGACCGTATGTGTCAAGAAGTTTGTTAATAACAAAACCCATATCTTCTCCATCTTGTATCTGTACTTCTGAAAATAAATTCGTTTATGGCTTCCAGTTCCTCACTCTCTCCCTAATTCTCAAACCTCTCTTCAGCCATCCCCTCTCTCTTCACTAACAAATGGACTGGGACTGAGAGGAGGCATCCCCAGAAAAAGGTTTCAGTCATTCATGTATTCGTTCAGCAAACATTTTCAAGTACTTGATGAACACATAAGATACAAGAGTCAACACAGTCAACAGAGATATTAGACTTACTTGGTGAATATGTTTTTATCAAAATTGTATATGCCTATGACTTAGAGGGAGCCCTGGTAGCATAGTGGTTAAGAGCTCAGCTGTTAACCAAAAGGTCTGCAGTTCAAATCCACCAGCTGCTCCTTGGAAACCCAATGGAGCAGTTCTACTCTGTCCTATTGGGTTGCTATGAGTTGGAATTAACTTGATGGCAATGGGTTTGGTTTTGGCTTTATGATGTACGAAGTGTCCCCAGGTGGCACAAATGGTTTGCGCTTGACGCTAACCTAAAGTTTGGCAATTTGAACCCACCTAGTGGTACTGCAGAAGATAGGACTGACAGTCTGCTTCTATTAAGATTACAGCCAAGAAAACCCTATGGAGAAGTCCTAGTCTGTAACACTTGGGGTCACCATGAGGTAGAATCAACTCCATGGCAACCAATGACGACAATATGGTTTAGAAAATTTAGTGGCAACAATCTGCATGTTTGTATACGGCTTATATTAGATTGTGTTCTAGTTATTAAAAAAAAAAAAAAAAAAGAACTATTTTGCTTCCAGACAGGTGCAAATTATATTAACAAATACACACTCAAATTTTCTTCTTATTGACTTGTGGTTTGCTGCCGCATTCATTGTTTCCTGGATTACTCATAGCACTAAAAATTATTCCCTGCTGGAATGTGACACCAAAATTGAAATACAATGTTGCTCTAGAATTTAAGAAAATTGGTATCAACTGTTATTTTATGATAAAACAATAATCTCATTTTTAGGACAAATTCTGCCCTTAGGTGAACAAGTCCTCATACATGTTTGGAGAGAAATTGTTTTTCAGTGATGACAACCACCAATTTTAAATTATTTTATCAAAAGGATGGGCTTATGCACCGTTAGCCAAACTCAAAGCACCAACAAGTATGTTAATATGAGTTTTCAGAATGAACCAACTCCTCCATTCAAGCAGACACTAGTGTTATCTGACTATATCCCCTCCTTCTTCCCCCATCAGTGCACACCAACCTGGATTGCACTGTGCACCAGCGCTGCATTGCCCCAGGGAGCCCTCCTGCTGCTGGAGCCACTGTGTCCCCCACACAGAGTGCAGCGGAGTCAGTGCTTTGGAGCAGCTCTCAACCAAAGACTGGCAGGAATAGCGTGTAAATACTTCAGCTCCCTCGCCCGTTGGGTATGACTCTTAGGTAGGTATTTTACAGTGGCTCCTAGAGTTTCTTTGAAGATGGTACAGACTGAATTGTTTTCCCTCCCCCAAATATGTGCTGAAATCCTAACCCCTGTACCTGTAAATATGATCCTGTTGGATGTGGAGGTTTTATTTTGTTATGTTAAAGACATCATACCAAAGTAGGGTGATCCTAAACCGAATTACTTACTCCTGAATTATAAAAAGAGCAGAATAGACACAGAGACATAGGGGGAGGTCAGACTCCAAGGAACACCAAGGAACTCCAGGGAACACCAACAAGCTACTGACAAAGAAGGACTTCCTCTTAGAGCCATGTTCTAAATCAGACTGCTAGCCTCCTGAACTGTGAGAAAATAAATGTCTCTTCTTTCAAGCCAGTCACTTCTTGTATCTTTTTGTCATAGCAGCACCAGGTAACCAAGAGAGGGGAATTGAGCTTCAGTTGCCCACCGTTGTAGGTGGCTTGATACTGAAGGCACCTTTATTATCTGCCTTCCACTCCCTGCACGACTTCCTTACTCCCTTTGCTTCACTGCCCAGGTAAACTACTTGCACTGGAATCTTTGTCTTGAGCCCTTTTGTGGAACCCCAAACAAAGACAGAGCCATAAACTCAGCCTTTCTTACTGCAGAAACCCAGGCGCAATTATTACACGTCTACTTTTTCCTCCCAAATCTAAACCTATTTTGAGTCTGGTTTTGAATGACACATCTACCTTAAAATGCCATGATGGTCTTGGGGAACTATCTGTAAAACAGAACTAAAGTCTGCAGTACCCACACAGATGTGAAGAGTCTAAACTATCTCATCCATTAAAAATAGAATCTGTGTGGCTTGAGGGGGTAAGTGTATCCCCTTGTTTTGTTGTCTATTCTTTCCTTTCCACTTAATTAATCAGAGGTTTCCCCACCTCCCTGGACTGACAGAAGCAATCTGTATCAGAGCTGTGTGTGCGTAGGATTGAGTCAAAAACACTACTTTACAGCCAAATACCAAAGACTTTAGGAACATAAAAGGACCAGAACATGCATTTATATAACATTTTCCTCCAGACGCGAATTAATCTCTTACAACTTCCAGTAAGTTGCCAGTTGCTGTGTTATATCTGGAGAGGAATTAATTGTGTATCCATTTTATAGATTTTCTGCCATGACACATTTTCCAACTGTTTAGAGGAAGTTTTCATATTTTTAAATACATAAATTGTAATATATTTTTGGAGGAGCTAATTTTTGCAATCTTCATGTACTGGGCGAAGTTTCCTGAAAGAATGGTTGGATTTTGAGAGATCCCTTGAGGCCAGCCAGGCTGAAAAACCTACCCATGACCAATGGTGCCATGGCAAGTCTGAACTTAGGGATTTTAATTCATCACAGGCCAAGATCCAATACTGAGATTGTTCCAAGCAAGAGGGAAAAAACAAATAATTGGAAATAGGAGACACTTCTAATGAACAAGTGACCATGACTCAATGAGCCCAAAGAGTAATTTGTTAAAATATTCTATGCGGAAACGGAAGAATGGGAAACTAGTCTGAAATTTCCTTGATTTCTTGGATAGCTTTTAACACTCTGGTATCCCTGGGTATCCACACAGCCTGCTTGTGACCTACAATGTCCCCAACTGATTGAGACGACCCCATGCCAGCCACGCCAGTCAGTTACCACTTATAGGAGTCTGTAGTGCCTTCTTTCTGTGGCCTTCTTTAAAAATCAAAACATTGGCAGCTAAGCCGGGCCTCAAAGACATGTTCCCAGAATTGTGAAACTCATTTGCTGCTTTATAACACATTAAAAAAAATTAATATTATTTCTACCTCCTATAGTACTGCCTCGACTTTCCTCAGTTTGTCCTGGCTTAGAAAATGCTATCAGACTAGCAATGATGTTGTCAAAACAGCTTGGTGCCTTTAACTGACTGGTGGTGTATAGGTAAGACCAAAAGGTCAGCAGTTCGAATCCACCAGGTGCTCCTCAGAAACCGTATGAGGCAGTTTTACTCTGTCCTATAGGGTCACTATGAGTTGGAATCAACTCGACAGCAACAGGTTTGGTTTTTCGGTTTTGTGGTGCGCGATGCCACAGACACCTCATAAAAGGTGATCTCCCTCTACAGTCTCTGGGAATGTCTTTAGGCACTACCATCTAATTCAGAGAAAAATTATATTAATAGTCTGTAAAGTTCTTCCCATATCCTTGATAAACTATTAGTGATAATATTAAAAATAATAATGATCAACAGTCATCGTACATTTCATAGGTGTGCTCTATGTACCTAACATATTCTCATCTCATTGTATCTTACTACCCTCTAAGGTAAATATCATTGTAATTCACTTTGCAGATAAGGAAGAAAGGCATGTAGAGGTGAAGTGAAAAGATGTTGTCCTTGGATCTTTTCTCTTCTGACTCAGATGATCTACATATCCAGCCTGGCTGGTTCTTTCTTGAGCTCCGATGCACAGTGGTCATCCCTTTGATGCCCCAGGCACTGAGTCTGAACACACTGAGAACAACTCGTTCTCCTCAATATCAAACTTATTAATTCCTCCTTAACTCAGTGAATGGTACCCAACTTACCTAGTACCCTAAGCTAGGAAACTAGGACTTATCCTAAACACCCCACTTTTCATTCTACCCTGTCTCCACACAGTCACCATATCTTTCTAGCTCCATCATCATTCCTTACCTAAATCATCAAAATAACCTCCTACTAGACTCTCTACCTCTGCTCATCCCTCTAGAATAAAAATTTATTCAGGTTCTCCCCCTACTCAATATTATTGATGATTCTCTAGAGACATCAGAGAAGAAATCTGAAGCTCTTAATACACCAAAAAACACCCATCCTGACCTGGCCTCGCCTACCCTACTTGTTTCTCTTTTTACTCACCCTTTCTTCTGTACCCAAATGTACAACAAATATTAGTTGCTTTTTTATGTCTGTTCTTTGCCCCCAGATCCCCTGTCTTCATCCTTCAATATTCAGTTCAGGTCTGGCTATTTCCAGAATGCCGTCCCCGAACTCCCCCCCACCCCAACATACCGACATAGACCTCCATAACAGCACTTATCACCCTGCAGTGGTTGAGCTAGTCTCTATTCTAATAAGAGAACAAAAGCCATGTCTTCTAGCTCTGTAGCCCTAGGATGATGACAGTGTCTGCTGCATTGGTTGTATACTGACTACTTGTACAATGAATGAACGGTAATAGAAATAGATTTTTACTGCCACAAATATATGGCATCTGTACATGTTGCATTTTACTAAGCAATCTGAAAACTGTTATATTCAGCTGTCCTCACAAACACAATTCATATTTATCAATTTAATTGATGCTCTACTTTTGTTTTGAAAATAGGGAAGCCATTGTCTTTTCATCTATTAGCCATTCTTGGGTCTGGTTTGTACTCAAGTGTTTTGGTGGGGCCTAGTTCATAAAACTTACTTACATGGCATAATTTTAATGAATTACCGTAAATCTTCCTTGGTTGTCCTGGAAAAACTTAAACTATGTTCACCAAATTTCAAACCAAATCTACTTTTTTGCATCCTTCTGTAAGGTTTAATCATGACTATTCTGTTTCTGAACTATTGAACCATGTTTGAGTTACACTACTTTCCCAACTACATGAGCCCAATTGAGCCTCAGCATATGCCAGCAGAAAATAACAGTAGATAAAGCAATTGCCAGAAAAAAGACAGGGAAAGAATCACAAAGCCTGGTACCCTGGAGCGAAACAGAGCCCAGCAGGAATTACTGCGGAAAATGGAACAGCATCTTGAGAAACAGTGAATGGAACATTAGCCTTGATGCTAGAAGCATCCCTGGAGAAGTCACCACTCTACCACAACTTGGAGGACAGAGACTAACACATTGTGTTTGAGGTCTGAAATGCCCAGCCTGAACAGAAGGAAAAACATTAGCAAACAGGAAGAAGTGTATTCAGGAAATTGAAACCTATATGGGTACACCACGCCAGTAGCCATGTGTAACAGGAGACGCTCCATAAAACTGAACCCCTGTAAAGGATTGAAGGTAAAGAATTTCAAGATTGTCAGTGATAAACAACAAATGATGCAACCATGGAAGTACTCACTCATCTATGCCAAGCAATTTGCCAAGACAGTTACATGGCTAACCGATTGGGAGAGATCCATATTTGTGCCCATTCCAAAGAAAGGTGATCCAACAGAATGCAAAAATTATCAAACTATATCATTAATATCACAAGCAAGTAAACCTTTGCTGAAGATCATTCAAAAATGATTGCATGAGTCAAACAATGGTCCAGATAAACTAGGAAGATCATTTTGCTCTGGGCATTGTGCTTTTTTTTTTCGAAGAATTCAGTCTGTATTAGGAAACTAACTTCAAAGATGAGACTGAGAGTTATGTTTAAGGTAAATCAGTAATTTGTTTAATCAGTCTTTAAGACAATGTCATATGAAATACCTGTCTAATGTTTGTAATCAAAATGTCACCCCTTTAGGATGCAGAAAATTACGTCTCTTAAAGAAACCAGATTCTCAGAGGCAATCGACTTCATGGCTCAGACTCTGTTTTGTCTTAGGTCCACTTCTGCCTCTGAGAAAGTGACCCATGACTGTTAATAGGTAAACCAAGGAGGAGCAGCTTGCCCTTGGGAAGAACACTTAGCATGTTTTAAATAGACTAACTGAAGACCTCCTACAGGAGAAGTCCATCCTGCATTATCTTGCTAATCATGAATTCTCTAAAGGAAACTTTGTTGTCACATGTCAATTTTTCTATACCTTATGTTTCCTGTATACAAACTTTGTGTGCACTTTATGGATATATATTTCTGTGTGATAGATCCAACTGTACTAATTTAGATGATCCCTTTCCAACTGATAGTGAATTTATGTGGGCAATCTCTTGTTTAGATTTCTGATGAATATGTGGATGATGAACTTTGGAAACTTTAGGGTTATCTTTAGATATTCATAGTAATTATGTTAGTTAATACTGGAAAAGTAATGTTAAAATTGTAAAATGAATGTCAGAAGAAAACCCATTGGTCCAACATTCAGGATATGGTTGATAGCTTTAATTCCTACTTATGGTATAGTTGAATTGGAAAAATCTTCAAGAAATTTGTCAATTGCTATGAGACAAAGTTGCTAAGGGGATGGAAACACAAGAGTGAGCTCTGATCTCATAAGCCAGGGTGACATGAGATAACAAAATAGCCTTAGATTTTTTTATAAGTGGCAGTCTGTGCTGTAGACAAGATATACGTAGAATTAGACAGCAAGCTACTTGGTTACACATTGTCACACCCTTACAAACACCAGATTTGTTTGGTTGGTTACCATCAGGAATAAGTACATTGGCTAAATCACTATTGCAAGGAATAGTAATATTCTTAGTCTATATCCTGATAGTATTAGGCATAATAAAATTTATCCTCTACTGTCTTACACACCTAAAAGACAAAAGAAGGCCTCAGGCTAAAATGTTGATGTACATTGAGTATGCTCACTCTGACAATGCGATTGATGAGAACATCGCTCTTACTTAATAACCTGGTGAAGAACCAGATGGTATCTGGTGGAAAACCAGCACCATGAGTTTAAAGAGCCTGCAATGGCTGCCATCTAAGAGCTCGACTAAGTCCACGTATGGATCATTGATGTGTTATCTCCAATCTCAGATCAAAAGGAGGGAATGATTTAGGAAATAATATTGGAGTTATTATTCCCTCTCCTTGCGCATAGAGAATGTGACCCAGCTGGAGCTGGGCTCCCAAGGACTCACAAGGACACATAAACTGGGCCCTGAGGTATAAAGACAGTAGCTAAGATACTCTTGGAAAATATCTTTTAGGGAAACTTTCACATAAAGCCAATCAAACAGAACACAAAAGACTTTCTACTTTTATCTTTTTCTCTTAGCATTTAGTGAATAGAAATTTGTTGGACCAATGAAGACCCACCTGACTGTTGTTACTGAAACCTGTACCAATGATTATTAAGAAAAATGATTCAAAATGTAGGATCACAGTTTCTAGCCAATCGGTGAAAAGGCTAAGCTTTCAATGGTTTTGCCCATTTGTAATGTTAATATATACTGATGACTCTGTAATTGTCTTTGAACTTGGGCAGACATGACTCTGGCAGCATGCTTGTCCGTTTTCCACTTTTGTCCTTTTAAATATATGTCAAATAGAACTTCCTTTTGCTTTAAAAAAAAAAAAAAAAACTGATTGCAGCAGTACATCAACAGGGAACTGCCAGAAATTCAGGCTGGATTCAGAAGAGAACGTGGAACAAAAGATATCATTATTGATGTCAGATGGATCTTGGCTGAAAGCAGAGAATACCAGAAAGATGTTCACCTGTGTTTTATTGACTATACAAAAGCATTCTACTGTGTGGATCAAAACAAATTATCATAACAAATTACTGTGAAGAATGGGAATTCCAGAACACTTAATTGTGCTCATGAGGAACCTGTATATCGACTGAAAGGTAGTCGTTTGAACAGAACAAGGGGATACTGCATGGTTTAAAATCAGGAAAGGTGTGTGTCAGGGTTGTATCCTTTCACCATACATATTCAGTCTGTATGCTGAGCAAATTATCTGAGAAACTGGACTATATGAAGACGATTGCAGCACCAGGATTGGAGGAGGACTCATTAACAACCTGGGAGATAACATAACATTTCTTGCTCACAGTAAAGAGGACTTGAAGTACTTATTGATGAAGATGAAAGACTACAGCCTTCAGTATGGATTACACTTCAACATAAAGAAAACCAAAATCCTCCCAAATGGACCAATAAGCAACATCATGATAAATAGAGACAGTATTTAAGTTGTCAAGGATTTCATTTTACTTGGATCCACAATCAATGCCCATGGAAGGAGGAGCAGACAAGAAATCAAATGACGTAGTGTATTGGTCAAATCTGTTGCAAAAGAACTCTTCAAAGTGTTAAATAGCAAAGATACCACTTTGAGGACTAATGTGAGCCTGATCCAAGCCATGGTGTTTTCAGTTTCCTCATATGCAAGCGAAAGCTGGACGGTGAATATTTAAGAACAAAGAAGAATTGATGCCTTTGAATCATAGCATTGGCAAAGAATATTGAATATTCCATCGACTGCCAGAAGAATGAACAAATCTATCTTGGAAGAAGCACAGTCAGAATGCTCCTTGGAGGCAAGGATAGCAAGACTTTGTCTCACATACTTTGGACATGTTATCAGGAGGGACCAGTCCCTGGAGAATGACATCATTTTTGGTAAAGTAGAGGGTCAGCGAAAAAGAGGTAGACCTGCAATCTGATGGATTGACACAGTGGCTGCAACAATGGGCTCAAACATAGCAATGACTGTGAGGATGGCACAGGACTGGGGAGTGCTTTGTTCTGTTGTATGTAATATATAGGGTTGCTATGAGTCAGAAACAACTTGACATTACCTAACAACAATAGTAACAAAGCCCAGAAAACCATGTGTGGGCATATCTCTTCTAGCTAGAGCTGAGCGAGGAGTTTTTCTAGCATGAGGTACAGTAGAGAAGGTTGTGTAAAAAGGAGAGAGAAAACTCAATCAGAGATGGAATTAAAGTTCAAATCAGGCAAGTCACAGGGATAAGAGCAACAATTGGAACCAGCATCTGGGGTTGTGTCAGGAAGACATCACAGCCATACTGTCAGGAATTTATAAGAGAAACAGATCTGCTGAAGGTGAAAACCACAAGAGTCACAAGCTAACACTAGTGAGCCTCCAGGCAAAAGGTCCAAGGTAGGTTTAGCCCAAATATAAAAAGACTCCTTCCTTGATCCACACCGTATCATAAAAAATGGAGACCTATCCTCCTCCTATTCCTGACTCTCCTTCATCTGTTGGTCGAGGTGAATAGAGTCCAACTGTTGTGCCTTGGATGGCAGCTTGTAAACTGTTAAGACCCCAGGCACTGCACAATGAAGTAGGAGGTAAAACAGAAGCACTAAACATGTTATTAGGCCAATTAACTGGGATGTCTCATGAAACCATGACCCTAAACCTCTAAACCAAGGAATCAAATCCCTTGAGGTTTTTGGTTGTGCATTAGCAGCCTCAGTAGAAACTCTGTTGTTGTTATTAAGTATATCTATCACACAACTTTTGCCAATTCAACTTTTTAAAAGTGTACAACTTATTGACAGTAACTGCAATAATCGACTGTGCAACCATACCCTTAATCAATGCGATTTTTCCATCACTGTTAAACCCCCTTTCCCCCTCCCTCCCACCCTTGGTAGCCAGTAATAAACTTTGGTCTCTATACATTTGTCTTTTCTTTTTTATATAAGTGAAGTCATACAATATTTGTCCTTTTGTGATTGACTTATTTAACTCAGCCTAATGTCTTCCAGCTCCATCCATATTGAAGCATGTATCAAGACTTCATTTCTCCTACTATCTGAGTAGTCCATTGTATGCATGTACCACATTTTGTTTATCCATTCCTCTGTTGATGGGCATTTAGATTGTTTCCACCTTTTAGCTATTTTGAATAGAGTTCCAATGAAAATTTGTGTACAAGTCTTTGTTTGAGCTAATTGCCTCCATGAACAATGGCCTCCTTTGTCAAGAAACCAGAAGAACTGGATGGTGCTTCCCACCATTACGGAACATTTTGATCAAAGATCCATAGAAGAATCCTAATCAGAAGGGGGAAAATTCAGAACACAACTTCAGATTTTCATGAACTCCAGACTTTCTGGAGCCATGTAGGCTGGAAAAATCCCTGAAACTATTGCCCTGAGATAATTTTTAAACCTTAAACCAAAAATATTCCATGAAGTCTTCTTAAAACCAAACAGTAGTTTAGCTAAACTAGTGAAGAATTTCTGCCTTGAGCATTGTGTTCCTTCAATATCTATCTATGGGGGATCAAATTGACAACAGCAACTCAAAAGATTACATAGGAAAGTTAGTAGGCAGTGAGTTTATGTTAATGAAGGAGGAACAACTCAGAAAAGGAGGGTGAGCATAGTGGTACGACTCAAAGAATGTAATCAGTGTAACTAAATTTTGCATGTAGAAATTGTTGAATTGGTGCATGTTTTACTGTGTATATTCTCAACAACAACAACAAAATAAATTTTAAAAAAAGAAAGAGAAAAAAGTGGAGACCTGACTTAGTGGGACACTGACTACACCCATCAGATGAGAGGGACTTAGTTTTATTTACAATTGAAACCTACATTGTTCTTTTGCCCATGGTCTGCCTAGGAGAGCAACTTATTTTATTCGCTTCTAGTAAACTCAGGCCACATCAAATTTGCTTTCAGTCTGGAGAAGTTTCACTCAAATTCAGATATCATTATACATTTACACTGCAGTTCAAAATTTTCATCTCATGGCTCCCTCATGCTTCTCACATGTGCCTCATTGCCTTCTTCTCCTCGTCCTAGTTCTAATTTCACAGAGCTCTTACGCACTTGTCACCTGGTAGAGTGAGGGCTCCAGAGTGGTGATGGGAAAGACCAGTGAACTCCTCAGCTGGATGCACGCTGTGCACTGTGGTGGGTGTGGTTACTTGTCTGTGGTCCCGTCTCTGCTGATGTCTGCTGCTGATACTTCCACAGTTCTGGTCTCTTGTGCAGGTAGCATTGAGTACTGGCCTTATCACGGAAAATCTAGGTACCATCTGGAAAATCTGTCGGCACTTCCCTGAAGGAGTCTATCCCTCAACTCTGCTGATGGTACCCTTCATCTCACTCAGAGACATCAAGGGGATGTTGCAGAGTTGACTGCATCCATTTACCAGATGTACTGAAAAACCAGGAATCCTACCTCACCACCTCAGCCCCGGGGAATCCTAGGCATGGATTTCACTCTTTCTTGCCTCTATCATCTCTCTCAATTCTTCTTTCATGTTTCAGGTCAGTAGTGTGCCAGAAGTTTCTGCCTTTCTATACTTCACAGGGAGAATTAGGGGAAGAGTTCTTAGCCTATTTCTTCCAAAGTTGTTCCATTCTGATCTCCATTTAAATATTCTGATTGAGGGACACTGCTGTCTCTTGAGCAGACCTTGGTGAATATTGGAAGCAGTTGTTTTCTTGGAACTCTGAGGCCTCCACCTTGGCTGCCCTTTGGGGATGAGGGAAGGATCAGCAGCAAGGCGATAAAGTGAGAAAGGCATGTTTTAGAAATACTCCCCACAAGTTGTCAGAAAAGGGATCAGACAAATCTCAGCAAAGCAAAGACAAAATTCATTAAGAGGAGTAAGGAATGTGCTAAAAGCAGATCATGTGATTTTATTTTTAAAGCTGAAATAAGAACAATCAGGCAGAATGTAAAAAGTTTTTTTTTTTTTTTTTTCTTTTGCATTGAGATATGACTGTATCAGTTTGGCAAAGATCTTAGAAACTTAATAAAAAGTCAATAACTGTTATTACACATCAGAATCCAGAGTCTCTGCATACTGGCTCTTTAAGATGCCTTAATCTCTTCAAGCTTTGCAATTCTTTGATCTCTTCCAGCAATCTGGCCATTTTTACTGCTTTCAATTGCATTCCAGGCACATGGCAGGCCACTTTGTATATATACAATAATTTTTCTTTCATTGCTACATAAGATAATGGTAATGATAGTTAGTGATAAAAATTTAAGTTAAAATTCAACCCTGTGTGGTGCTGCCAATGCAAATAGGTCACCTGTGTTGACAACTAGAGTAACAGATACCTTAACACACAGCTAACCTCGCACATTCACAGATAATGCCATGTTTGGCAGCTGGCATGTTTCCCTATTCCAATTATAAAGTAAACAGCAATTTCAGAATTTTTCAGACATTAAAAAAAAAACAAAAAACATGAAACTAGGAAATATGGTGAGCAACAGGCATAACTGGGGGAACTGGGTATTGGGAGAACGTTATCACAGGAGTAATAGTTTTTTTTACCTGTAGGAGTAAAAGAAAGAAAGAATAATGGGGGACAAGAACAAAGTCTTCCAAACCTATCATTGTTTGAATGCTTTCAGTTTGTTTAGCACTATGTTAGGGGCTTTATAAACATTTTATTTATTTTGCATTCACTTCTTTTTTTCTAGAGGCACATTCTACAGAATATTTCAAAAATGACCATAAGAAAACAACAGAGCCATCATTTCTATGCATTTTCTTCTGCAATACTAGAACTTCCATGAATATAATTGCTCTGTCCCTGATGAATAGCTGCAGCTACAGCAGTAGAGCATTTCTTTGGTAGAATGTGGAAGTCTTTCAGTCTCATTTATTTTGCTACGTGTCCTAAGAATATATGGTTTCTAAAAAATGTTACTCCTGAAAGAGCGTCATTGCAAAAGACATTGCTAGTTGAGTCTCAGGCTTAACCAATTGCCCATGATTTTGCAAGCCTTCATGGGAGAAGACAAAGATAATGCAATGTGCATTATGCAAAGTCAGTCAAAAGTGAGACTGTGGAACAGCATCAGGGACTGTTATCTCCTAGAAAAGTCTACACAACAGAGGCAGGCAATTAGATTAGAACGTTTTCTAACCAAGCTAGAAGTAAAGTCGTAGGAATAAGATAATGTTCAGATATGGGCAACAGCCAAGAGGCAAAAATCATAAACCAGCATGGTTTATGCATATGAATGCAGCTATGTTTGCTACATTCTAGACGTTGGAATAAGATGGGCTCTTCTAGGAATTAAAGCAAAGGATTTTATTTACTAAAACAGCAAATGGACCCATGACATGCTGTGGCCTGGATCCTTCAGACAGCCACTTCTTTCCCGAAAACTGTAGGGAAATCTGCTCAGCCAGTAAACATGAAGTGTTTTTTTTGGTCAGCTCAAGGTGGGAACTATTGTAACATGCGTGTTTTGGGGAGAGCTAGAGGAGGCCTTTCAAAGAGACAAGAGCAGACAGCTAAAACAAAAAGCCAAGGTCTGTGTGAAGGTGACTCACCGCACAGGAACACATAAAAAAATGCCTGTTGAGGTAGAATATGTAATCCTCACAGTGTGCCCGGCTCCTGGAAATTACTTAGGGCCTTATAAACACTGTCTAGTAACTGCTTAAACTGCCAGATTTAGCACTCTGCCTACAATAGATGCAGAAATGAAATTGTTTAGAAGCAATTACAGAGCAATAATTCAACAAGAACAAATGACTACAGCACATCCTTAGCATGTAAGTGCAGAAGAGTCACAGCATGAAGGAATAATCAGAGTCAGATGGAATTAATCACAAAGAAACCACGGAGAAACACTGGCTGGAATGTTAATCCCCGCTGGTGTGAGTGATGCCCACCATATTAGGATGTGGGCAATTGTGTGGTCCTTCCTGCATGTCAACTCAGGGTAACAGAATAGACTGGGCACCCAGTAGGTTCTTGGCAAGAGCACATAATACCTATTAATAATCTCACCAAGGAAACCATAGGTATAAAAAAATGAACAGAGCATACATGTCAAGCTAGCATGAGACTCAATAATGTTGCGCAGCGGAGTCAGTGAGCCAACTAGAAAAGTCGAGATGACAGAATCAAGGGCTGGATTCCAATCCTGACTGGCATTTGTTAGCTGTGTTACATTTGGGTAACTTTTTAAAAGCATTTTTGAGGCTCATTATCTCATCTGTAAAAGAAGACACTGGCATATATTTTAGAGGTTTGTTATGTAGACTAAATAAGATGTAATTTACAACAAATGCCTTGTGCAGTGTCTGGCATGCAGCAGATTTCAGCAAATGGTCACTGTACTCTTAGAGGATGTTATGGATTGAATTGTGTCACCTGAAAAGATGTGCTGAAGTCCTAACCCTCAATATCTGTGGACATGATCTTGTGTGAAAATAGATGTTATCAGTTTACACAAGGAAATACTGGAGTAGGGTGGTTACTCATCCTATACGACTGATGTCCTTGAAGAAAAGGGATACAGAGACAGACACAGAAGGAAGACAGCCATGTGAAAACGGAGGCAGAAATTGAAGTGATTTGTCTACAAGTCAAGGAGCACCAGGCATTGCCAGGAAACACCAGAAGCTAGGAAGAGGCTTGGGAAGATCTTTCCCTTGAACATTTGGAGAAAACTTGGCTGTCACCTTGAATTGGGATTTCCATCTCCAGAACTGTGAGACAATAAATTTCTGCTGTTTTAAGCCAACTTTGTTACAGCAGCCCTTGAAAACAAATGTGAGTATTCAGATTGATATGAGTCTGCTAGGACTGCAAAATAGGGAACACTATCAATTGGTAGGAGCCCTGGTGGTGCAGTGGTTAAGAGCCTGGCTGCTAACCAAAAGGTCAGCAGTTCAAATCCACCAGCCATTCCTTGAAAACCACAGGGGGCAGTTCTACTCTGTACTACAGGGTCACTATGAGTTAGAATTGACTCGATGACAATGGGTTTGGTTTTTGGTTTTATCAATTGGTGTATCAGGAGACTGAGGGGACAGAGTTCCAGTGCTCATTGGGGATGGAAAACAGCTTTTTGGTTAAAAGAGAAAAAGAAAGAGACAAGATGAGGCAAGTTAGCGACAGTCTCAATTAACATTTCCTTGAAATTGGAAAATACCCTGCTTCTCTTCTACACTGGGCCAAGGCCAGGCCAGAAAAGAAATTGTTTCTGCTGGGCCAGTGGCATCCTACTGTCAGCACCAGATCAGAGGATAGAGAATGGTCTGACTATAGATGAGGTATTTCTGGTACCTCCAAATCCAAAGCATGTGGTAAATGCAGAGAAACACTTAGGGTTGAAGACAGAGGTGTCTACCCACAAGGTGCCATTCAGGGAAAGCAATACAGTGGCAATGGTTGTGAGTGAGGTGAATTAGCATCGCATATTAAGGTTGCTCAAGAAATCAATAGTCAATCTACCCACTAAAAGTTTGGGCTATGAGCTAGAGGGTAGTTCATGTTAATCAAAACTCTTAGCATAATTTTCC
The DNA here is from genome assembly GCF_000243295.1 of Trichechus manatus latirostris. NCBI lineage: Eukaryota > Metazoa > Chordata > Mammalia > Sirenia > Trichechidae > Trichechus > Trichechus manatus. Next base: position 13,628,175 of record NW_004443978.1, read on the forward strand.
AGGAGTACTTGTCCTGAATTTCAGATATTCCCAGGAGTGCTAGAAAAGAGGAACCAGGAGAGGAAACATCCACACAGCAATGTTCCATGAAATTTGTTACCTGGGGGAATTTGTGTCAGATTGCACGGATTATATGGTGTCATGGAAGGAAGTAATAGCGCTTTCTGGGATACTCTGGCTGTGGGCTGAGTATCTAGTGGTTAATCTGAATCTTCTGAGGGGGTTGGTAAGGACCAAGAAGCCACTATACCTGCTTGCAGTAGCTGTAGTTATGTAACTACAGGGTTACATAATGGTTTAGAAACAGCGATTCCATAAAGCAATACAACAAAGCCAATGAAAACGTAATAGTAAGGAGTTGCAAGTTCCTTTCCATTCCAATTTGACACAGTTCTAAGGCATCCCTGAGAGCTCCCAGGAAGTGGTGCAGACTACCTCCTCTTCCAATCACACTGGCAGGACTCTATGAGGGTTCATGGGGACAATTTGGATATCGAATTCTATGTATTCCAAATTAACTCAGAGAAGCATATGGATGGCTTCACTGAGCAGACTCTGGGCATCATACGCTGATAATATGTTCCAGTTTAGCCAAATACATCCTCAACATTGCTGTGAGCTAATGGAGAGGAAACATACACATTTTCAAAATCTAGCAAGAAATGACATCCGGCAAAATGGCACTCTAGGCAGAAGCACCACGCCGTCCCTCCACAGCAAAGATCTGAAAAACTAAGCCGAACAGAGAAAAAAAAATCCTGAAACCCTAAAACATCAAATGAAGAGATAAAGAACTCAGACAAGCACCAAATGGAGTGAGAAAACTGACAGAGACCGGAGAGCGAGGAGAGATCCATGCAGAGGTCCCCTACCAGCTAATGCAGCGCAGATCCGCCATCTTGGACTCCTATCAGAGACCAGCAAACGGGGTACGAGAAAACAGCTTCACGGAGCTTCCAGCGGGAGACAAAACAACTAGTATTTGCGACATACGCCTTCCCACACCCCACCCTTCTTTACCCCAACTTGGCCTCCTCTGCTTCCCACGGCCACAATCTCTTGTCTGGGAAGCACCAGCTGCTTGGATTCCACCCACCCAAAAGGGCCGGCTCTCTGAGTGCCATTTGTTGGCTGCTGGTGTTGCTTTTTTCCGCTTCTTGTGATTTCTTCCTTACCTCTCACCACCTCCCCCTCATTTCGCTCAAATACCTGGCTCTGTGCACCATCTTTGCTTCTTCCTGAGGGGCTGTGGTGCTCCGTTTGAGTGTGGAGCTACTTTCCGGTCTGGGCTCCTGCGCTGGTGGGATCCCAGGGCTTTTGTTCATTTGTTTGTTTTGAATTGTTTGTTTGTTTTCTTTTCCTTTTCTTGAGTTGGGAGCCCATTCTGGCCAGGCGGTGCTGTGTGGCTTGGAATCTGCCCCCTTGGCTTGCACAGGTGTGCAGAAGGATCCCTGAGGGCATTTCTTTCTCGTTGATTTTTTTTTTTCAATTTTTTGGTGGGCTTTTCTTAAAAAAATTTTGTTTTGTTTTCTTTTCCCTCTTTTTCCCTTTTTGTCTTTCTTCATTACTCAGTTTCTCATCTCTCTATATCTTCCTTCTCTTTCTGTTCCCTGAATACCTGGCATTGTATACCTCTAAGCCTTCTAGCCAGGCTGTACTGAAACACCTGAGAACAACTTCCCCACACCTCATAGCTGCACCGGTGGGATCCCTGGGAACTTTGCTGTTCTTTTCCCTTTCTGATTTTTATTTATTCATTCTTTTCTTTTTTCCTCTCCCCCTTTTTGTTTTTCTCCATTTCATAATCTCTCATCTCTCCACTCCAACAGCAAGCTCCGCTAGCATTTTTTTTGTTTCTTTGTATGTTTTTGACCCCTGTTCCTCTCTCCTCTCTCCCATATCCATCTTAGTTCCACACATAACAATCTCCCTGCTACATCATGCCCACCTGCACTGTGTGCTTAACATCACACCACCAAGCAGCACAGGCATGGCCTACTGGAACCTGCCCTACACTGATTACTGACCCACCCTGGTGGCTGTAGTAAATGCCACAAAAAACCCGTCCCAGTAACTCCTCTTCAGCTAGACCTGCCCGGCCATACCATATCTGAGTGACTGACCCTGCCAATTGGAGAAGGAGGGAAAAGTATTGTGCCCACAGACGAGCAAACAACAAAGAACACACAGTCCGCCGGCTCAGACATAGTCAAATTAAAAAAAAAAAGAAAAAAAAAGGACGAAACAAACAAATCTGCAATCAATAAATGAGAAATATAACTACTGAATGCCCGGAAGACAGAAGACAATATCAAAACATTTACAAAAACAGGACAGGTGGTTCCAGTAGGCACTCAAAATAAAACACCAGAAGACTTTCCAGTGGAAGAAAAGGCACTAGAACTACCTGATAGGGAATTCAAATCTCTAATACTCAGAATTCTCCAAAAGCTGAAGCAAAAAGCCGACAAAAATGAGGAAAAAATAGACAAATTCATGGAAAATACAGATAAAAAATTGGAAGAATTGCAGAAAATAATGCAGGAACAAAATGCCAAAATAAATTCACAGCTAGAAATTATACAAAGACAGCAATTAGAAATCCAAAAGATAAACAACAAGATTTCAGAAACGGACGGGGTCATAGAAGGGCTGACAAGCAGATTTCAAATGGTGGAAGACAGGATCAGTGGAATTGAAGACAAACACTTGGATACAAGTCTGTATCAGGAAGACTCAGAAAAAAGAACAAATAAAAATGAAGAGACCCTGAGAGTTATGTGGGATACAATCAAAAGCAAAAATTTTCGAGTGA
>NW_004443978.1:13632635-13659775 GCF_000243295.1 Trichechus manatus latirostris
TAGCAAAACGATGGAAACCATCTAGATGCCCATCAACAGATGAATGGATAAACAAACTATGTTACATACACACAGTGGAGTACTATGCAATGAGAAAGAATAATGACGAATCTGTGAAGCATCTCACAACATGGATGAAACTGGAGGACATTATGCTGAGTGAAATAAGTCAATCACCAAAGGACAAATACTGTATGAGACCTCTATTGTAAAAACCCATGAAAAAGTTCACACACAAAATGTAACAATCTTTGGTGGTTACCAGGGTTGGGATGGTTGGGGGAGAAATACTAACTAGGCAATAGATAAGTGGTATCTTGGGTGAAGTGTGACACAGTACACAATACATGGGAAACCATCACAACTTGTACAAGGGAAGGTCATGGAAGCTCCATAGACACATCTAAACTCCTGAAGGACTGAATTGCTGGGTGGAGGGCTGTGGGGACCATGGTCTCAGGGAACATCTAGCTCAACTGGCATAACACAGTTTATAAAGACAATGTTCTACATTCTACCTCGGTGAGTAGTGTCTGTGGTCTTAAAAGCCTCTGAGCGGCCATCTAAGTTACTCCACTGGTCTCATCCCTTCGGGAGCAAGGGAGAATGAAGAGAACAGGATAGAAGGAAAAGATTATTCTGAAGGACTAACGGACCACAGCTACCAAGGCCTCCACCAGACTGAGTCCAGTACAGCTAGATGGTGCCCATCTACCACCATTGACTGCTCTGACCAGGATCACAACAGAGAGATCTGGACAAAGCTGGAGAAGGATGTAGAACAAAATTCTAACACACACAAAAAAAGACCAGATTTACTGGCCTAAAGGAGAATGGAAAACCGTCAGAGTATAGCCCCCAGACACCCTTTTAGCTCAGTGGTGAATTCATTTCCGAGGTTCAGCTTTTCGCCAGGGAGTGGATAGCCCCATAAAACCAAATGGGACTAATGAGGCACAGCAGTCCAGGGACAAGGGCCAGAAGGCAGAAGGGGATAGGAAAGCTGGTGATAGGAAACCCAAGGTTGAGTAAGGATAGTGTTGATGTGTTGTGAGGTTGTTAACCATTGTCATAGGGCAACATGTGTACTAACTGTTAAATGAGAAACTATTTTGTTCTGTAAGCCTTCATCTAAAGTGAGAATAGCAGCACAATTGGAAGAGAGTAGTCAATGTCACTGAACTGTGCATGCAGAAATTTTTGAAATGGTATTTCTTTGGCTATGTATATTTTCACCAAAAAAAAGAAAAGGTAGAGAAAGGAGAAGGTTGACATGCTGTGGGGTTGTTAACCAATGTCATAAAACAATATGTGTAGTACTGTTTCATGAGAAACTATTTGTTCTGTAAGCCTTCACCTGAAGTACAATAAAAAAAAAAAAAAAACAAAGGAAAATAAAATTTGGCAAGACAAATAGGAGCTTGTTTCTCAGTTCTGATGCAGTGATATACTTTATGCCTTGCTTTCTCCAACTCTCATTTCAGAAAACAAAGATCACATTAACAAGCTCCCCATGGTTCTTTCTCTCACCTGCCCAATCCTTCTTTCTGCTTCCTTTCTCTTTTCTCTTCCCAGTGTTTCAAAGACAGAACAGACCGGAGGGAGTACAATTAGTGAGCTCTATCCCTGAGCAGCTGGGAGTGGGTAAGCTGCTGGAGCCAAAAAGCAAAGTGGAATTTTCAAGGGGAGGATTTCAGATCATTTATGAATTCTGCATTTCTACTTCTGGGGGAATAGAGTGGCCAAGAGAACAGCCGGATGTGGTTGGGTTATTGTCCCACAAGACTGGGCTTCAGGAGAAACAAAAAGATGGGCTCAAAAAGGGCAGCAGCATGTGCAGAAGAGATAGAAGTAAAAGTGTAAAGAAGTTTAGCGGGCAGTAAAAGAAAAAAGTAAAAATTAAAGAAAACATGAAAATAAATATTCCAGCAAGAATAAAAAAATAAGAAAGTAAATAATAAAAAGAGGTGAAGGAAGAGAAGAGAAGAAAAGCAACATAAATGACACAAACAAAGGTTTCTGATGTAAAATGGGATTTTAAAAAGCCAAGACATCAGAGAAAGCGAAGGAGGTGAGGATCATAAAGAGAAACAAGTGGGACTGGATCAATTATCCAAAAAGCAAAGACTTTTTAATCTGGTAGCCTATGGGAGGGGAGTTAAAAAGTTCTATCAATCAGCTATTGCTGTAAACTAACCATCACAAAAGTCAGTAGCTTAAAAATAACAATCATTTCTTCTTGCCCATGCCTCTGCTGGTCATCTGCTTGTTGGCTGATCTGGACTGGCCTTGGCTGGGAAGCTCTGCTTCAAGCTGTGAGTCCAGGTAGGTTTGACTCCTTACCTCAGGTTGGTCTCAGGTTGTTTCCATGTGTGTTGCTTCTGGGACCAAAGGTAAAGGGAATAGTAGCTACCCAAAGAAAGTGCTTTCTATGGCAATGGCAGAGGCTCAAAGGGTAAGCTAGATCAAGCAAGCACATTTCAAGCCTATGCTTGCATTACATCTGTTAACATCCCATTGACTAATTCATGTCACGTGGCCAAGCCCAAAGTCATTGTCGAAAAATACAGCATACCCACCATGAGGCCAAAACAAGTCCTGTGGCTAAGTACAACACTAACGGGGCAAGGAAATACACTTTTCCCATGGAAGTGGCAGAGAGGGGGTACACATTTGAAAAGCATTCTAATCAATCAGAGGAGTAAAAGAGGAAGAATTGGGAAGTTATTACAAGAGAGTATCCAGATTGAGGTAAGTTTGAATGAGGAGCAGTAATGCACATATAATATAACCAAGACATAGCTTTGTATACCTCACATCTCCAAGGTCAAAGAACACCACACCCTGTAATCAGTATACTAAGTGGAGGATTCCTGGTATTCCTCCTCACTAACTTGTGCAAGAAAAGAAACACATAACTGTACGAAGATGGGCCACTCCATGGCTAGTTCATACTAAAGTATCAATTACACTATGTTTTTTCCCAGTCAGATGACATTTCCTGGATTCAATCTCTGATTATTGATTTGAATCAACAAATAAATTTTTAATATGATGCAAATTAATGTATCATGTAAAGTTATGATGAATAGTTTAACTTATAGAAATATTTTGTAGGCATAATTATACAATTTATAGACATTGCAAAACAAACTATGGTTGAGTATAATCAAGAGCATAGTAGATGCAAGAGGAAATGGCCAACAACTGCAAAATACCATGCTCTTGGGTCACTGTGAACAAGGAAGAAGAGAGAACATCACCACAGTTTTCCTAAATAAACTTGATTAAGGAAAAATCTGAATTATACCAATGTTTCTCAAGAGTATGCCAAATTATACAACTCAAAATAAAACGTGTTAGAAGGCAATGGGTGATCTGGGCCCTAGTTTCGGTTCAGCCCCTGGCATGTTACTTTAGTTACTTGTGCCTGAGTTTCCCAATCTTGAAATAAAGTCATTCTACTGGTTAATCTATAAGATTTCTTCTAGCTTAAACCTTCAAGAAGTTTATATTGACCATATACTGTAACTCTATGCTGGGTGTGTTAAGATGAAGTACTCATGTCTCTGTACTCAAGGAGTCCATAGCCTAGTGGTATGGGACACAAAACATAGCATTCAAATTTAATGTGGCAATTGTCACATAGAGAAATCTTTAGGAGACCTTGGGAGGTCAGAGAAGGAAGCCCAAGACACACAACAAAGTCTGAAACCCAGTTGAGTCCTGCAAGATGGATGACAATTAATCAACTGAAGGGGGAAAAAGAGCATTCCAGATGAAATCATAACTAAAACATAAGAATGGAGGCAGGAAAGTCCTTATGTGTGTGAGAAGTCAGAAGCATAGAGTCTGAATCAGGGATGGCTAGATTAGGCTAAAGAAGAAGCCAAGTCATCCAGATCCTTACATTCTCTGCTAAAGAACTTCCTGCTAGGGTCAATACTGAGACACTGAAGGATTTTAAGGGAAAAAATATCATGGTGGGTTTATATTTTTAGACAGCTCACACTACTAGATGATAGATTTTGGGGGTATAAGACTATAGGTGGAGAAACTAAGTAGGAAGCAATTATAATAGAAGAAATTAGAAACTATAAGAGCCCCAACAAAAACATTGAAATTAGTGATGGGAAAAGGATACAGATTGATAAATATTTAGGAAACAAAATTAAGAGAGATTAATCAGTTCACTTTGGGACTTGTTGATTTTACTCGGCAGTGGGGCATCCAAGAGAGATACCAGCAATCATTTTGTTGTACCTATAATTGAGAGATCGGAAATCAAGATCCTTTGAATGGTATCAAGAAGGTCAGACATGGTACAAGAAGTAGGAAATGATGTTTTAGTCGACATTATGAAGGTGAGTTTTAGAAAGCTGTAGACTGTGTCTAAGACAGTGAGTGCCTTAGAGTCTATCTAATGAGATATGGACTAAGACACATCTATTTCTTATACATTAAACATTTTAGATCCCTTGCTTTAAATTAAAATCAAATTATCACCAGATTTTTTTAAATCACTATTTTTAAATAAATAAATTTTATGTGTGCTCTTGTAATACAATATTCTTGCTATTAACTGGTAAATAGTGAAATAGTTTATTTTATTTGGTTTTGCTTTCTGAGTCTAATGTGGATTTACTCCTAAGGAAATATCAGGGTTGGGTAAAATCATAAGGAAACAAAACGAAAACATGTCCTGTTTTCCCAGCTGAAGTCATCTGAAATAGTCCATGCCCCACAGAAAAAAAGAGAATCAACACCCGTTTTTCATTTTGCATCTTTCTGTGGCAACTGTGGAAAAACATGAAAAATCTATATTACAAAGAGTGATGCCCCAAGACAGCAGAGTCAAGAATCCTTAACAATGGAGGACTCACGAATTTCCACCCAGGCACATTTTCTCTAATATAAACTCACACTCTATGCGAGTTGCCTTGCAGGTAGATGAGAAAAGACGAAAGTGGAAAGATTTAGGAGACCTGGTTGTGGTAAGAGTAAAAAGACATACCGGTCTGGGGCGGGAAGAGGATGGGGAATCATTCAACGTTTGCATTTTAGTTTCTAAAAAAAGAAAAAATCACTTAAAGGAAAATATGGGAATAAAAACTGGCCTTTTTCCATGAAAATGCCATCTACAGTAGATCTGTTCATATTTCTGCTTCCAAGAGGTAGATTTGGGTTAGACATTTCAAATGGTCAGTACTTAGAAATTTAACACCAACTGCTGAAGTGAGAGAATGTGTTATGAAATTATTTAATCGTTGTTGTTATTAGCTGCCATTGAGTCAGCCCCTGACTCCTGGTGATTCCATGAGACAGAGTAGAACTACTCCATAGGGTTTTTATTTGGCTGTAATCTTTATGAAAAAATTTCACCAGGCCTTTCTTCCACAGAGCTGCTGAATGGGTTCCAACTGCCAACATTTAGGTTAGCAGCCCATAGCAAAACACACCACTCGGGCTTGATTTTTTATCATAATTTTTAAGATTTATAATGGAAATATGCAAATCTAAGCTAATCAGCTGTTGAGTTATTAATGTCCCTGCAGTAAAGATTTTGCTCTGTCATAAATGAGGCAAAAGCCTCAATTAATCTGGTGATATCCTAGAGGAATCAGAAATTGTGTTTTACCAAAAATAGTCCTACCGTCCTCACAATACTGACATTCTAAGAAGGCTAATAGTAACTTTGAGAGCTGGTGCACCAAAGCTGTGGAGCAACTTAGTGGGTATGAATGGCAATTGGTGGTTTTGTCTACGACTCGGCGTATCCCAATCTAGTCTCTTGTCCATTGGCACTTTATTTCTGGATAGGGGAGCTCTGTGCGTCTCAAATCTGGCCATGCTACAGAATTGCCTTTGGTGCTTTTTACAAAGAAAGCTGTTCAGGCTCTGTTCCCAGAAATTGTTTCAATGCTTGAGCACACGCATTCTAAAAACCTAAAAGGCAAATCAAAAGACTCAGCTGGTAATTTTGTTGTGTGGTCAGGGTTGAAAGCCTGGAAAAGAAAAGAAGGAAGGAAGAGAGGGAGGAAGGAAGGAGGAAAAGAAGAAAGAAAACTAAATAAGGCCATTTTGATTAATCTGTACCTCTCTGCATTGAAGTTGTGGATTCCAAAATTCTGTGCATCTCTCTGGTTTTGGCCATTTCCTTTCCATATCCATGCCTAAATAGAAGCCTCATGTGTTAAGTATACTTACAGTGTATGGGAAGTGCCACATCTTGACAATTTAATAGTAGCAGTGGGATGCAGGAAGCCAGCCTTATATATGTAGGACATCACAAAATGCTGTTACCTAATTCTGAACTCTACTGGAGTTAAGGGTTATACTCTGGGCTGGGGATTAAGAAGAACAGAAGATGAATACTGAATTTAGGTACTAATGAGTTATTCCAAACTGCAATTCCAGGAGCACATATTGTTGAATAAAATTCTAAAATAATTGAAGATACTCTGTGATTCCAAGAAAAAAAAAAAATCATGGCCAGATCTTCTTTGATATCCTCTAAAAGGTCTGCAGAGTTGAACATCTAGTAACAAATCACCTTGACTGGCAACAACGACTGTTAGTTGACAGGGAAACTTGGTGGAATTAGCTTCTATTTTCCTTTAGATCCTAAACAGTTGCTTGATTTATCTTACATGACTGGATACATTGGTTTCCACAACTGCTAAAAGCTGGAAAATTTTCAGAGCTTCTAGATCTCTGATGAAATATTAAACCACCTTTAATAGTCAAGTCTCACACTTCCTTTCCTCTGTCTAGATTGCAGTTTACATAGGGGTAACTTTGTTGATCTTTTTTCTTAGAACCTGATTTGATATTTTAGATATGAATCAAGGAAAATTAATGAGAGCTTCAGGAGTCTAAGCAATAAATCTCTGCATTTAGTATTCACATTTCTTTGGTCTAGTCATATTTGCTATCTTGTTTCAGTTGGAAATGGCTATAGGTCCGTAAAGCGACAATATAAATAAAACAATATGACCCAGAGCTTCGCCCTCCATACACCCACATCCACTCCAATGTAATTTTTAGATTGAAACACAAACAAGAAGAAAGATTTTTTTTTAAGGAAAGGGACATTGGCTGAATTTTCTAGAATAAAATTTAAAAAAAAATTTATAAGGACTCCCAAATGTTGGCCATTAATAAGTACCTTTCTATTATAGAAAGTAAAATAGCTGAATTCAGATAATAATTAGGTAGTGGAAGCAATAACCTTATGCATTCATCTGCTTTCCTACTATTCTCACTTCTGCCCTCATTTCACAGGTATTTGTATCCCAGACTCCCCTTCTCTTATCAGACTCATTGCTCAGTAATCCTTCCACAGAGGTTTTTGTTTTTTAGATGAAACTATGCAAAAAATGCATGACAAATTAAACAAAGTATTATTTAATACATTCTTTTTAGTTCCTGGGCTAATTGAGAAATCTCATTAGGCTGTATGTGTTAGCTCAAGAGTCTAAAACAAAATGAAGTAGCTGTGGAAGTTTGGATTCTGCAGAAGCAGACTCTGAAATAAAGTTTTGCATGCAGGAAACTGATCAGGGAGTGCTCTTGAGATTGACACCCATGGAAGGGAATGGAAGGAAGTAGAAATGAGTAGAGAATGAAGTTGACCTGTGACACCATCTCAAAGGAAGCCACAGGCAATTCTACTTGGTTTAAAACTAAGACGACTCTTCAAAGTTGTGCTGAGTTGGGAAAAGGGGCCAAGACTTTAACCCCTTAAGTTGATTGTTATTAGATGTGAGTTATCTAGAATGGGGTTGTGACCTTGAGCAAGGTGGTTCTCTTCAGCAAAGGCAATCCTTGTAGCGAGTGGTAGCTGAGGCTTTCTGCCTGGCCGCACTCCCAGCACTGGAAGGAGTAGGTCATACATTCCTAAATGGGGATCCGGATAGTGCATCCCAGCGTCCACCACATTATCTTTAGTGATTCAGTGATGATTGAAGAACCCTAATTATTCAGCTTCATCTGGGAGCAAATTTACCTAGTCCAGCATGCTTTACTTTAATTAAAAGGATTAATGAACCATGTTTGAGGTTCAGAGGAGTTTGACTATTTGTTGCTTTGTTATTACTATCTGGAAGACTCAGAGAAGATCAAGTGATAGCAAAATTATCACCTTTCACTGGTGCCATGCGATTAATTACTTTTGTGTGTGGCCTTTCTAGCCATGGTCTTGTTTCTTCCACCCAGGTGATTAGGCAGGACTGTGTGATGGAGTAATTGTGGCCTACCAAGGGGACTGACAAATTTTGCCTTAAAAGAGAACCAATTCCAGAGCAGAGAGGAGGATCCTACCACCACCAAAGAAGAACAGCCAGGAGCAGAGAGTGCTTCCTTTGGACCTGGTATCCATGCACTGAGAAGCTCCTGGAAGCAGGAGACCAAGACAGAGAGAGAGAGAGTAAGCTGTAACCCTGAAGCTGGTGAGAAGCGGTGGCAGGGGAAACCCAAAACCAGAGACCAAGCAGCAGGAGATGCCAAGGTGGGCTTCCAGGCCCATGAAGGGAGAAAGCTGAGTGCCTCTGGGGAGAGGCCTAGGGCCAGGGAAAGGCATGCCTGTGAGCACAGTTGGGAAGAGGCTGTCCTGATGGAAGAACTCTATCCAGAGTGTTCCTGAGTCTGAACTGTAACTGTTACTTCCCTAATAAATTCCATAATTGTGAGTATGGTCTGTAAGTTCTGTGTGGCCTTTGCAATGAATCATCGGACCCAATAGAGAGTGCTGTGGGAGGGACAGTTGGTGTCAGAATTAGTAAAGATGGAGGAGAGAGGAGGCTTGTCTGGCCTCCACCTCATGGGAGTCGCCTGTTGATCTTGGTCTTCCTTCTCCCTTGTGAGGTTGGAGGAAGTCAGACACCACCCCCACGCCATTTTTTACAACTGGATAGCAAGCCTTGAAGAACTCTCACAACTAATTAACCATACCTTTTACTGCTCTCTCAACAAGCACAAAGTGTGGTGATATGTTTTGGTGATAGGTAGGTATGAACTTAAATTTAATTTTTGCTCATTTTGATTCAGGTTGATTGATAGAGCATACACCATTTGGAATGAATAAATAGGTATACTAAGTTATGTAGAAATGCTTTTAACTTCTCACACTTTCTGCCGAAGGAGAGAAAGATATTCAGGCTTTATAAGAAGCAACCACAGGGGAACTCCTGAGAGGCAAGAAAGATGAATCTTGTTCTACTTGGACAGTTCCAGTGGCCAGTTTGGCCCATGATGGGGGCTGGCAACTAGAAACCCAGTGAGGCTGAGGGCATTATTAGTGAGACTGTTTTAACAGAAGTTCACAAATATGGATCTTGAGTTACTTTCAGGTATTTAATCCCAGATCAAATTTTCAGAAGCAATCAGTGTATGTTGCTTATTGGTTTTGTCTCGCGGTTAAATATTCACACTAATGTGGGGTTGACTGGCTGATTTACTCTGTGATGGAGCATAGTGTAGAGAAGAGAAGGCCTGAGAAGACAATGTGAATGGATTTATTACGGGAAGGATGATCAGTCACAAAAACTGGATCCTGAATTTCCCTCCTAGCTGTACTGTAAAAGATGATCAGAATGTCAAGGGTTTTCCAGCAATAATATTTTTTGAGCTCCTGTGTTTATCTGTAAGCACTCCTCTGCCACTGCGTTTTGTTCTTTTTTTTTTTTTTTTTTCCTGCAGATATCAGCATATTCCCCACAAACCTGCTGATTGCTTGCATTAGTCTGTGGTATTCATCTCAAGTGCTCATCAAGCACCATTTGTCTCCCCCAAGCTTCTAATTTTTTAAAAATGCGTTTACTTTCCTTCCTAGGCTCTTAACTAAAGGTTTTTCTGTAAGATATTTTTCACTATATTGTATGTCACACAACTATTTTGTTGTTTGGTTAGATTTTCTGAAGCTCTGGGAAGTCATTTGGTGTTTTGTCATTAAAAGAACTAGAGGAAAAAGAGGAAAAAAAATACAAAAGTTATAAAGGGCATTTTTCCTGGGTTAAACAAGCAACTTTTTGATAAAGATCACAAGAAAATGATTAAAAGCGAAGTGATAATGAGCAATGCAAAATTAAGATCAAATGGGCTTTGCTTACTCTATACATGACTTGCTAGCTGGAACAACAAAAGCAAGAGCAAACATTAATGAATCCAGAAGGAAGTAAAAACAGGCTACCAGACTCTTGGCAAGAAGCAAATGTGAAATGAGTGCTAAAGCCAGTGAAAATGAGCTTCTGGAACCTGTCCCAGGGGAGTGAGCCTGTTACATAGCAGGAAAGCCATGTAGAAAGACAAACTTGCCTTTGCTCCAGGCCCAGCCTGCCCTGGCTCGAGGAACATAGAGAAGTCACAAGTCCTCAGGAATAATGGTCATAAGCCACTAGCACGGCTTTGATATGCAGCAAAGGATGTGTCATCGAGGGTTGCATATTGAGGTCTGATTTGCAGTTTTTCCTCATTGGAGGTTTCTCATTCCTCTTTTTCACTTCTGACCTGTTTCTCTGTGAGCACCAACCCAGAGCTGTCAGTGAAATGGAGAGGTGGGGTATTTGAAATGGTCTGACCGTGCAGAATTCATTCTGGAAAAGCAGTCAATGAGGAAAGTGTCTGAACTGCCTAACTGGGGTTCTTGGATCCGTTCTGGTAATTATATCCCTGGCTAAGTCCGACTTCATTAGTCAGGTTGTCTGGAGTTGCATGTTACTTTAAAAAGTAATTTTCATGCAATTATTCTGTGCAAACAGAATGTCAACAGAGAAATATAAAAATTTAGACACATTGGTTCTTCCGCTAGTGCCAGAAGTAGTGGCATTTGTGAGGAGTTTAATTTTTAATGTTGCAGGTCAACTTTCCTTATCTTATTTGGTTCTCATTATGATTCTTTGATATTCACAACTTGCAGATGATGAGACAGAGGGCTCTGAGAAGTAAAGCAACTTGCCCAAGACCACATAACTGGAAAAGCTTTCCAGCACGGCAGATAAGTTACCTGAGAACAGATCCCCTAACACAGCATAGCTCCTTAAGCTTTAACCCTGCCCCATGTAGGGGAACAAAGTATTCCGAAGCATGGATATTCCGGGATGGTTTTAATTTAAGTTGTTCTTTTGTATTGTCAGAACTGGTATCAAGCAATGTGTACAAAACTTTGATTTGGAGACTATGATCATTATAGATATATAAGGCTCCATCTCTCAGCATTTTTCAAGAAGTTATAGCCTAAATGTAATCTGACTATGCAGGGGCAGGGGAAAGGATCCAGTTAGGGTTGTCAGGCAAAATACAGAATGCCCAGTTAAAATGGAATTTCAGAAAAACTATGAATAATTTTGCAGTATGAATATGTCCCATGCAATATTTGGAACATGCTTACATTAAAATATAAGGCATCCTGTATTTCTATTTCATAAATCTGGGAACAATATACCATGGATAATAAAATTAACCTCAGTTCTGCTTTCTGGCTTTATAGCAGAAAATATATATTTTTTGGTCTTGTCTTAGGGTGGAAGCAAGGTTCCTGGGTGGTGCAAATGGTTTGAACTGAACTACTAACCTAAAGGTTGGTGATTCGAACTCACCCAGTGATACTGACAAAAAAAGGCCTGGGAGCCCTGGTGGCACAGTGGTTAAGAACTCGGCTGCTAACCAGAGGATCAGTGGTTCGAATTCAACAGCTACTCCTTGGAAACCCTATGAGACAGTTCTACTCTGTCCTATAGGGTCGCTATGAGTCAGAATCGACTGGACAGCAATGGGTTATCTGCCTCCGTAAGGGTTCCAGCCAAGAAAACCCTATGGAGCATTTCTACTCTGTAAGACATGTGGTCGCTATGAGTTGGAATCTACTCGATGACAATGGGTCTGTTTTTCATTGTTTGTTTATTTTAGAGTAATAAGAAGGGAGCCCACTTTGAGTTACTTTTCCATTAGGATGCCCTGTCCCAACCCACACTCTTTTGCCTAGTCCACTTTGTAAAATATATTTACCAGGTAACTGATACCTCTTGAAACACAGAGATCTCATTTTCCAGACCTTATTATACCCCTGCTTTGAGAGCAGATACCATACTGGCAAGGGGATCAGAAGTGCTGGCTGGATAATATCAGCTGAGCTCCTGCATATGCTACCTGTACATGGAGCAGGTACAACTCATGAGGTGAAATCAAAAGAAACTTTATTTTTGTTTCCCACCATCTCCTGAAAGAAATTGTTTAGAGAGGAATGAATGATCTTCTCTAACCCCTTAATGAAATTTTATGAAGTCCACAGCTTTTTTCAGCATTCTGTTGGATCACCTTTCTTTGGAATGGGTACAAATACGGATCTCTTCCAATCAATTGACTAGGTAGCTGTCTTCCAAATTTCTTGGCATAGATGCGTGAGCACTTCCAGAGGTGCGTCCGTTTGTTGAAACATCTCAATTGGTATTTTGTCAATTCCTGGAGCCTTGTTTTTCGCCAATGCCTTCAGTGCAGCTTGGACTTCTTTCTTCAGTACCATAGGTTCTTGATCAGATGCTACATCCTGGAATGTTTGAACATCGACCAATTCTTTTTGGTACGGTGACTCTGTGTATTCCTTCCATCTGCTTTTGATGCTTCCTGCATCATTTAATATTTTCCCTATAGAAATCTAGAAATCTTCAATACTGCAAGTCAAGTCTTGAATTTATTCTTCAGTTCTTTCAGCTTTAGAAATGCTGAGTGTGTTCTTCCCTTTTGGTTTTCTATCTCCAGGTCTTTGATATTTCATTATAATACTTTAGTCTTCTAGAGCCGCACTTTGAAATCTTCTGTTTGGCTCTTTTACCTCATCATTTTTTCCTTTTGCTTTAGCTACGCAACTTTCAGAGTCTATTCTGACATCCAGTTTGGTCTTTTCTTTCTTTCCTGTCTTTTTAGTGGCCTCTTACTTTCTTCATGTATGATGTCCTTGATGTTTTTCTACAACTTGTCTGGTCTTCAGTCAGTGTTCAGTGTGTCAAATCTATTAGAAATTCAGGTAAGATACACTCAAGGTTTGCTCTCATGGACTTGTTCTAATTTTCTTCAGCTTCAGCTTGAACTTGTATATGAGAAATTGATGGTCTGTTCCAAAGTCAGCCCCTGGCCTTGTTCTGACTGAAGATATTAAGCTTTTCCATTGTCTCTTTCCACAGATATAGTCGATTTGATTTCTGTTTATTCCATCTGGTGAGGTCCACGTGTATAGTCACTGTTTATGTTGTTGAAAAAAAGGTATTTTCAATGAAGAAGTCCTTGGTCTTACAAAATTCTATTACGCAATCTCTGGTGTCATTTCTATCACCAAGGCCGTATTTTCCAGCTACTAATCCTTCTTCTTTGTTTCCAGCTTTCACATTCTAATCACCAGTAATTATCAGTGCATCTTGATTGCATGTTTGATCAATTTCAAACTGCAGAAGTTGGTAAAAATCTTCAATTTCTTCATCTTTGCCTTAGAGGTTGGTGCATAAATTTGAATAATAGTCACATTAACTGGTCTTCCTCGTAGGCATATGAATATTAGCCTATCACTGACAGTGTTGTACTTCAGAATAGATCTTGAAATGTTCATTTTGACGATGAATGTGACACCACTCCTTTTCAATTTGTCATTCTCGGCACAGTAGACCACATGATTATCTCTTTCAAAATGGTCAATACCGGTCCATTTCAGCTCACTAATGCCTGGATATTGATGTTTATGCATTCCATTTTATTTTTGATGACTTCCAACTTCCAATCTCCTAGATTCATACTTCATACATTTCATGTCCTGATTATTCATGGCTGTTCGTAGCTGTTTCTTCTCATTTTGAGCTGTGTCCCATCAGCAAATGAAGGTCCCAAAAGCTTGACTCCATCCACGTCACTAAGATTGACTCTACTTTGAGGAGGCAGCTCTAATTTTAAGTACCTTCCAACCGGAGAGTCTCATCTTCTGGCATTATATCAGACAATATTCCACTGCTATTCGTAAGATTGTTAACTGGCCAATTTTTTCAGAATTAGACTGCCAAGTCCTACTTCCTAGTCTGTCTCAGTCTGGAAGTGTCACTGAAACTTGTTCACCAAGGATGACCCTGCTGGTATTTGAAATACCGGTGGCAAACCTTCCAGTATCACAGCAATATACCAGCCACCATAGTGGGGACAAACTGACAGATGTGTGGTGTCATTAATATCACAAGTAAAGTTTTGCTGAAGATCATTCAAAAGCGGTTGTAGCCGTACATTGACAGGCAGCTGCCAGAAATTCAAGCTGGATTCAGAAGAGGATGTGGAACAAGGGATATCATTGCTGATGTCAGGTGAATCATGACTGAAAGCAGAGAATACCACAAAGTTGTTTACCTGTGTTTTATTGACTATGCAAAGGCATTTGACTGTGTGGATCATAACAAATTATGGACAACATTGCAAAGAATGGGAAATCCAGAACACTTCATTGCACTCATCAGAAACCTGCACATAGACCAAGAGACAGTCATCTGAACAGAACAAAGGTATATTGTATGGTTTAATGTCAAGAAAGGTGTGTGTCAGAGTTGTATCCTCTCACCATATTTATTCAATCTGTATGCTGAGTAAATAATCCAAGAAGCTGGACTACATGAAGAAGAATGTGGCATCAGGATTGGAGGAAGACTCAGTAACAACCTTTGATATGAAAATGACACAACCTTGCTTGCTGAAAGTGAAGAGGACTTGAAGCTCTTAGTGAAGAAGATGAAAATACTACAGCCTTCAGTATGAATTACACTTCAACATAAAGAAAACAAAAATCCTCACAAGTGGACCAACTAGCAACATCATGATAAACAGAGAAAAGATTGAAGTTGTCAAGGATTTCATTTTACTTGGACCACAATCAAAGCCCATGGAAGCAACAGTCAAGAAATCAAGTGACGTACTACACTGGGCAAATCTGCAAAAGATCTCTTTAAGTGTTAAAAAGCAAAGATGTCACTTTAAGGACGAAGGTGCACCTGACCCACGCCCTAGTGTTTTCAATTGCCTCATATGCACGTAAGAGCTAGACAGTGAATAAGGAATACTGAAGAAGAATTGATGCTTTTGAATTATGGTGTTGGAGAAGAATATTGACTATACCATGGGCTGCCAGAAGAATGAACAAGTCTGTCTTGGAAGAAGTACAGCCAGAATGCTCATTAGAAGCAAAAATGGTGAGGCTTCATCTCCCATACTTTGGACATGTTATCAGAAGGGACCAGTCCCTGGAGAAGACATCAAGCCTGGAAAAGTAGAGGGTCAGTAGAGAAGAGGAAGACCCTCAACGAGATGGATTGACACATTGTCTGCAAAAAGGGACTCAAGCATAATAATAATTGTGAGGATGGCACACGTCAGGGCAGTGTTTCGTTCTTTGTACATAGGGTCACTATGAGTTGGAACTGACTGGATGGCCCCTAACAACAATAACAATATGGCTTTTTTGATCACGCTTAGGAAATAAATTGTCATAAACTTACTTTAATTCATCAAATGAAGTATTGTTTCACTACATTTAGAATGTTTATTCCTATGTAATAATCAAAACTTCAAACATGATTTAAAGCTAATATCTCCCCCTTTCTCCTGTTGGTGCTTTATTCAGTGGGAAGCCAGTCATCCTTCTCACTTTACCCTTACTGTCTTCTAGGTTG
This sequence comes from Trichechus manatus latirostris, assembly GCF_000243295.1. NCBI lineage: Eukaryota > Metazoa > Chordata > Mammalia > Sirenia > Trichechidae > Trichechus > Trichechus manatus. The sequence goes on from NW_004443978.1 coordinate 13,648,322, forward strand.
AACAGAAGGGAGGAACAGAGGTCAGAGGGACAAGAAAGATGGCTTTGGAACATTTGTAGGTTCTTCGAAAGCCGTTGTACCGCCCATTCTCACACCTGTCACACTTGTAGTAGCCTTTGTACAGGTGCTGTGTTCTCCTCTGTCACATCATTTACTCCCTCAGGTGACCTAGGAATCTGGAAATATATCCAGATTCTCTCCTATGAGGTCTGTTCGCCCCTCTGCATGTCTCCTTTGGACAGAATTCAAGACCATTCCATACTAGCTCTTTTCCAACTTGATCTACTTCTGGTCCATCGGTACCACTCTTGTGCACTTTAACCCCAATAAACTAAAACCCTAATACAGTGACAACCTTCCCTTTGTTCCACTACACAAACTGCTAACCCATGTCTAGCCCTTTACATTATTTGGGGGAGACGGGGTATCACAAATCAAGCTATGTATTCCCTAATTGCAACAAATGCTTTTGAAGTTCTTTGAGTGGTCTTCTTGAAGCTTTTTTCACTAGGCTTGAAGTGAGAGAAAAACTTTTTCCCCACCTCTCCTTCTTGAAGGAGAGGAACAGTATTCACTATAAACAAGCAGCACCTATCTTCAAAAAGTTTGTTCTCTGACTGAGCACTGTGATGAAAGTAATTGGCCTCATCATGGCTGTGAATACCTGTTACAAATTCTTAAGTCCTGCATAAATAACAAATCATCTCTAACTTCGATTTTCTGTAAATTTATACTGTACTGACTCATTGCTTATTTTTTTCTTGCTTTGTAGCAATATGCAATCTAAAAACGTCCTAGGTAGCATGAGATGCCAAATATTCCTACTATGTGCCATGCATTGTAAGTACTTTATATACATTCTTGAATGAATACTGTGAAAAAAAAATTAAGCACTCAAATTGCACTGCCAGAATATTGTACTGATACCCTCCCTAGATTTCTTAGAATAAAATTTTAAAAAAATGAAAGAAGACTGTTCTCAAACAAAACAGAAATAAAAACACTGAAACAATTTTGTGCAACTGTTTTAGACGAACAGTACGGACGAAGGGTTAAGAGTTCTTTAAGGGATCATGCTGTTTTTGTTGTTAGTTGCCATTGAATCAGCTCCTGAATCGTGGAGACCGTGCGTACAATGGAATAAAATACTGCCGATCTTGCACCATTAGCACTGTCCCCGTGATTAACTTCAGACTGGACCATTGTGATCTATAGGCTTTCATCAGCTGATTTTCACAAGTAGATTACCAGGCCTTTCTTCCTGGTCCATCTTAGCCTGGAAGCTCTGCTGAAACCTATTCAGCATCATAGCAACACACAAGCTTCCACTGACAGACAGGTGGTAGCTGCACATGAGGTGCATTGACCAGGAATCAAACCTGGGTCTCCCACATGGAAGATGAAAAGTCTACCACTGAACCACCACTGCATCCTTAAGGAAAATTTTTTTGTAGGATTATTTCCAATAAACATAGCATGCGTTATCTTATACCTCAGCCACGATTGAGACAAAAAAGAACCACATTTTAACATCCTATTACTCTGGGAAATTTTGTACTTCCATTCAGACAACACACATATTCATGTTCTGCAGTGATCTTAGGGCCTGAGGGATTTCCAAGGGCTTAGGGATGCCTGACCAGTGTGAGGCTTTTTGTGTTTTTTATATTTCTAATAAGGAGAGTGCTCTGGCCTCATAATTTCTCTTCTGTAATGCATGGACTCTTTCTGATGTAGGATGCACATAGAATGAACCAAACCACTTAAAAGCCCTTCTTTGAAAGCACACTACAAATCACTGCAAGGGCCTGAAGGGCTGGGAGAGTCATTTCCAGGCATGGCTTTCAAGAGCACTTATAATTTAAATTAGCTTTCATACCATTCTGAATTTCCCAAATAACGCATGTTATAAATACTTGCTATGGAAAAAGTTGACCAAGTGCAGCACATTTTAATCAATGAGTTAATATGCTTGTAAGGAATGACTATGGCTCCCTGAGTACATTCTCAAGGAGTCTGCCAAGCTCCATGACTTTAACCAGCTAACACGTGGAATGATCTAGCCCATCACTCATTCATCAGCCCCAGTGGAGGCTGCAGAACAAAAACATTAGCATACCCACCTTGAAAAGCATTCTAATCAGCCACACTTTCCTTGAGATCTCGGTTCAGTCATAACCTTTGAGGCAAGTGGGCCTGGACATTGCCGCTCAGCTCTCTGCAGAGTTGACCCAGCCAACAAGATGACAATAAAACCTAGGCACACACAACCAGCTTTTCTTGTTTTCCTTCATTCAAAGTATTTCAGAATCAGTAAAAAAAAAGTAGGGGTTAATGTCAGGAAGTTCTGAGTTTGGTTTATGGCTTCTCAGCTTCCTAAGTTGGTGACTTTGGGTAAGATACTTAATTGTTCTGAGCTTCACTTTTTTTCGTCAAAAAATTACAAAAGTGATAGTACACATGTCATAAATTGGGAAGACTGAGTAAAGTGTTGCATGTAAATAACTCAGGAAAATTTTTATACCAGATACATGTATGTATGTATATATGTGTATAAACATGTATGTATTTATATGTATGTATATATGTGTATACATATGTATGTGCATATGTATGTATGTATATATATATGTGTGTGTGTGTGTGTGTGTGTGTGTCTGTGTGTGTGTTAAAAAGCAAAGATGTCACTTTAAGGATTAAGGTGAGTCTGACCCAAGCCATGGTGTTTTTAAGCGCCTCATATTCATGCGAAAGATGGGCAATGACTAAGGAAGACCAAAGAAGAATTGATGCCTTGGATTTATGGTGTCGGTGAAGAATATTGAATATATAATGGACTGCCAAAAGAACTAACAAATCTGTCTTGGAAGAAGTACAGCCAGAATGCTCGTTAGGAGTGAGGATGGCAAAACTTCATTTCATGTACTTTGGACAAGTTACCAGGAGGGCTCAGTCCCTGGAAGGACATCATGCTTGGTAAAGCAGAGGGTCAGCAAAAAAGAAGACCCTCAAAGAGATGTATTGACACAGTGGCTGCAACAATGGGCTCAAGCATAAGGATCATGAGGATGGCGCAGGTCCGGGCAATGTTTCATTCTGTTGTACGTAGGGTCGCTAGGAGTCTGAGCTGGTTCAACGACACCTAACAACAACAATACGTATATATATTTTACTATATAGGCTATTATATTGGTACTGCCCATGTCTTCCATTCTGAGTTACCTATAACCACTGCATATATTAGTGTGCCAAGTTACGGTTCACAAAACACTTTCACACACAACATAGATAATCCTACCGGTAGATTATCACCACCCACATTTTAGTGTATTTCTTTCCATTTACATTTTTAAATGTATAAAGAATTTTTCTATATTTTTTTAAGAATTTGAATTTATAGTTATGGTTTCTACCTTTTTATTGCCGTTGAAAGTAACACAGCAAAACTGCATTCTACTTTTTAATATAACTTTGTCTTTTAAATATTTCTCACACCATTAATTACATTTCTAAAACAAGTTTTCAGTGGCTTCATTTTTCTTCCCATTTTCCTTGACTATTCCCCTGTATTTAAACATATGTATATATGTCATGAATAATGCTTCAATGAACAAACTTAGATAATTCCTTGATTATAAGTCGGGTTATCTCTTTAGGGTACACTTAGAAAACGGTATAGACGTTCTTAAGTCTCCTGAAACACTGCTAAATTACCATCTAGAAAGTTTATTCCAGAGTTATAATTTTAGCTTTTCAGACTTTGTCTGATAATCCCTTCTAAGAAGAAGTACTGTCTCATACAGTTTGGCCAGAGAGATGACATTTATTTATGCTATAGGTTTCTATGCATTGTAGCAGCTGTTGGATCAGAGCTGTGTTTCTTTTTCTCTCCAGTTTTCCAAGGCTGCTAAGTATGTTCTCACGATGTCCATGAAGCGTCTAAAGGAGAACCAACCACCAGGGGAATGGAGGAGGCTTTGAAGATGGGAAAAGACAAAGAAATTTAAGTGCTTGAAGATCCTGACGAGATGACAAATGGACATGCTTTTGAATTCCTCCCCTAAAGTCAATCCTGAAGAAACTAAAGAGATGAAAGGAAGTCATAGATCTGAGACACTAATATGAAAAAAAGTGTAAGGAAACTAAAGGCTGTTGGGAACTGGCAGGTGTGTGTTGCGGTCGGTGTGTGTGCAAGGGAGGAGCTGCTGCGTCCTAGAGAGGAAGGTGGTGGTGTAGCTCCTACATTATGCTCACGTGTCTCCTCTATGTTGCCGGGGAGTCATCTTTGCTTCCCCATCAGGATCTTACAGACCAAAATAACTGGATAACAGAAGAGCACAGCTATAAAAAAGAAAGAGAACACACTGAACAATAAACCATGGAGTTCCATGCAGCAGTGAGTAGCCATGGGCTAGATTGACAGATTTGCACCCAGAAACATAGATAAGTGGACAGGTCTTAAAAGCATCACACTAAGGAAAAAGAAGAAGAAGAAGAGGACAGAGAAGGAGAAAAAAGAAAAGAAACAGCATCTAGCATAATAACATTTACGTAAATTAAAATTACTCTCACAAAATAAAACAAAAACATATTTTCAAACAACACATTCAAATAAATGATTAGACATCAAACACATCTGAACGTTTGTTTATGGAGTGAGGGGTGGCAAATAAGAACTGGTTATTGGTTAAGAGGGAATTAAACAATAAATTAAGCTGGAAAACCCTTTCACAGATCAAGGATAACAGTGCGTCCAGGAATCTTGAGTCCCAGTGACTCAACCTTCTGCATTAACATACAAGCAAACAATCAAATCAATGGGAAGTAATACTTCCAGAGACAGCCTACTCTTTACAGACCCTGCGCTAAGGGATCCATCTCCAACAACTCATTTACTTCTTATATCATCTGCATGAGAAACTTAGAATTCTGCTCATTTCCCAACTGGTGAAAAAATGGCTCATAGAGATTAAAAAATGTGGCTGGAATTTCATTGCTTATACAGGTCGGGATGGGCAGTGTTCAAATGCCCATGCTCTGGACGCCATTCCAAGCTGCGTTGCTGAGATCTCTTCACAGGGATGACAGCACTGCTCACAAAGGAGCACACAGACAGATGTGATCATTGTGTCACCACAGATGTGGCATGGTGGGCCATTGCTCCTTCTGTATGGCTCCCTCACCACAGTCCTCCTACGTGGGCAAAGGAGGCCCATCCATACACAGCAACAGGAAGCTTCTTCCTCCACCCTTTTGGAAAGATGCCAGATGCCTTCTATTGTGCATGATGCAAACAAACTGATATGATATGAAATATTAAAATGTGGGCATGCTGATTCCTGCTCCAAATAAAAAATCTGTTCTCAGAATAATTTAAGAACTGTACCAATAAAGGAGCTGAGAAATACTAACGCAATGCCAGTTTTGACTTGGAGAATAGACCCCCTCTTGGAGGATGAATTTTCCACGCTTGCAGGTATTACTCCCACAAAGTGAGTGTGGATCTGAAGCATGTGGCCTTAATAAACCTTTTTCCTTATTCCTTAGATTACTATTAAAATAAGGTTATGAGAAGTGCCTCTAATGAACACAAGGTCAATTGCAAGTAATTATGGAGAAAAACAATAATGTTTGTCTTTGTTACGAGGGTAGTTTATAATTAGTAGTAAATGCCATTGTGCCAATATATGCAGTAGGGGACCAGGCATAAGAGAATTTGAGACACAGATCAAATTTTGCAAGCAGAAAAAGAAAATGGCAGTACCTCATGTTATCAGTACTTATCCTTAATAACACAGTAAACACCAGAGTCTCATCTTCTGAAAGGAAAGATTAAACCTGCATGCCTTATCAATCTGCCATGAGAGACTCAAGGTGTCAGAATTAAGTCCTGCAGGGTCACAGCGTGAGATGAAGATAATATGCAAAGACAGCCCAGGCATCAATATCCTAAAAAGCAACTGGATAATTGCTTCATATTACATCTAACACACAATGGTAAAGAATGTCAGAGTAATTACTCCTAGGATACCGAGAAACGCCACACTGCAATTATCATCACAGCCTGTTGGTTTGTATGTGCCCGTGTGTCTCTTTCTCTGCTTCTATATTACCTTCTTGCGGATACATCACTCAGATTCGTAGATTTAGCTCTGAAGGGCCCAAAGGTTCCTTCTGGACTACAGAGATTGAAGTGTACCAATTTAATATTTGCTTCTTACTGGGAAAACCTCAAACCCATTTGAAGAAGGCTAAAGAGAAGGGGATTCTTTGCAAAACGTTGCCCAGGCCTTTAAATTGGATATTTGCAACATTAGTTATTCCAGCATATTTTATTCCTGAGGTTTTGAATAAAGAAGACAGTTGAGACAATGGCCCTAATTAAAGAATGTTTTAAGCTTTGCCATAGAAATAGAAATAAAACTGAAGGGGATTAGGGAGATTTTATCTACTTCATTCTCTTGCCTTCATAACTTTCTGGGACAGGGTCACACTACCTGTAGAACTCATTGCTGAGACCTCTGCAAGAGTTAGACCAAAATCAAAACAAAACAAACAAAAACCCAGACCTATGACGGTAGAGTCGATTCATACTCATGGCAACCCATGCGTTACAGAACAGAACTGCTCCATAGGATTTTCTTGGATGTATTCTTTATGGAAGCAGATTGCAAGGCTTTTCTTCTGCAGTGCCACTGGGTGAGTTCAAATCACCAGCTTTTAGGTTAATAGTTGAGCGTAAACCATTTGCACCACCCAGAGACCTCTGCAAGAGCTAGACAGTAGAAAGGAAAATGAGGAGAGGAAAAAACAATCTTTTATTACTAAGAGCTTTAAATTAGCATCTCAGGGCCAGTCTGAGAAGTCAGGCGTAAACATGAACAGAGCTTGTGGCATGTGGCAGTCCAAGCATTGCAAGTTGTTCTGCCTATTTTCAGACTAAGGCCCAACCCTGCCTCTATCTGTTTTCAATGTCAGTGGAAACATGCAACTCTTTGCAACACTTACCTCTAATCTGAAATAGAAACAGCTGGTTGTATATAAAAATGCTGCCTCATATCTGCAAATCATGACCGTCTCCTAATAGCATGGTTATAACTTATTGAGTAGTTCTTGTGTACCCGGCATCTAGATACTTTATATGTATGATCTCATTTAACCTTCTCAACCATTCTCTAATTAAAAAACCAAAAACAACAGTTGCCATCAAGTTGACTCCAATTCATGGCAATCCCATGCGTCAAGTAGAATTGTGCTCCATAGGGTTTTCAATGGCTGATTTTTCAGAAATAAATTGCCAGGTCTTTTTCCTGAGTTTCCTCTGGGTGGATTCAAACTTCCAATCTTTTGTTACAGCGAGCAAGTTAACTGCTTGCACCACCCAGGGACTACACTCTTTGATTATCCCCATTGGGTGATCCAACTGAATGAGGAAATTATCGAATAATATCATTAATATCACACACAAGTAAGATTTTGCTGAAGATCATTCAAAAGCGGCAATACATCTACAAGGAACTGCCAGAAATTCAAGGCAGATTCAGAGGAGGATGTGGAACCAGGGATATCATTGCTGATGTCAGATAGATAGATCCTGGCTGAAAGCAGAGAATGCCAGAAAGAGGTTTACCTGTGCTTTATTGACTATGCAAAGGCATTCGACTGTGTGGATCATAACAAATTATGGATAACATTGCAAAGAATGGGAATTCCAGAACACTTCATTGTGCTCATGAGGAATCTGTACATAGATCAAGAGGCAGTTGTTCGAACAGAACAAGGGGATACTGTGTGGTTTAAAGTTAGGAAAGGTGTGCATCAGGGTTGTATCCTTTCACCATACTTATCCAATCTGTACGCTGAGCAAATAATCTGAGAAACTGGACTACATGAAGAAGAACGAGGCATCAAAATTGGAGGAAGACTCATTAACAACCTCCTTTATGCAGAAGAGGACTTGAAGCACTTTCTAATGAAGATCAAAGACCATAGCCTTCAGTATGGATTACACCTCAACACAAAGAAAACACACATCTTCACACCTGGACCAATAAGCAACATCATGATAAATGGAGAAAAGATTGAAGTTGTCAAGGATTTCATTTTACTTGGATCCACAATCAACATCCATGGAAGCAGCAGTCAAGAAGTCAAATGACACATTGCATTGGGCAAATTTGCTGCAAAAGACCTCTTTAAAATGTTGAAAAAAGCAAAGATGTCACCTTGAAGACGAAGATGTGCCTGACCCAAGGCATGGTGTTTTCAATCACCACATATGCATACGAAAGCTGGACAATGAATAAGGAAGACCAAAGAAGAATTGATGTCTTTGAATTATGGTGTTGACGAAGAATATTGAATATACATACCATGGACTACCAGAAGAACAAACAAATCTGTCTTGGAAGAAGTACAGCCAGAATATTCCTTAGAAGCAAGGATGGCAAGACTATGTCTCACATGCATTGGAACAAGTTATCAGGAGGGATCAGTCCCTGGAAAAGGACATTGTGCTGGTAAAGTAGAGGGTCACAAAAAAGAAGAAGACCCTCAATGAGATGGATTGACACAGTGGCTGCAACAATGGGCTCATGCATAACAAGGATTGTGAGGATGGCGCAGGACCGGGCAGTGTTTCATTCTGTTGTACGTAGGGTGCCTATGAATCGAATCGACTTGACGGCACCTAACGACAACAACATAGGCAAGAACACTAACACACTGAAAAGCTAGTCAACTGGGCAAAGTTTCATAGCTACTAAGATCCAATGCCAGGATTTACACCTTAGAATTCAATCTTGGGAGACCTTATATATGCTTGACCGTGATGGTAAAGTGCCTACTATGACAATGACAAATCAACTGACAGTGGATAATTGACAAAAAAATGACTGTTCTTTCAAATCTTCATTGAATGTTTTATAACTTATAGCTAGCCTGAAGTGCTGTACCAAATTCACTTTGGTCTCAATTTGCAATTCATGCTATCATTAAAAAAAAAAAAAAAACTAAAGTAAGGTTACATACTGCCTACAGACAAATAGAAGCTTAGTTTAATTTCCTGCCATACAGATAATTAGGCACCAAATAGGTCCCTAAGGTAATTAACAATATAATAAACTTAATGACACAGGGGTTGTATCTTGGTTAAAGAGGGAAAAATAAAAGTCATAAATCACTAGCAAATCATGAGTTTCCTCACCAGGTGAACCGCACTTATTTTAGAAAGTGTATTAGGATCTTGCAGAATTGGAAGCCGAGCTCTAAGTCAGCTCTGAATGAGCCCAGTGTCTTTGTGAGCAGCAATGAATTTGTTATTACCTCCTCATGGGACAGAGGGGCAGGTGGCTGAACCCTGCAGGCTGAGGAAACGAGGCACCAAGCCAGGTTTCTGGTATCTTTGCACTGCTGTAGCTACCAGGTGAGCAGAGGGAAGTCTCCCCAGGCACCTTGAGTAGCTGGAAATCCAGTTTTATATCAGCGAGAGGTACCTCGGTGACAATCCACTTTTCTTTAAGGTGACAAAGAGGCCCCAGGAATAGAACCCACGGTTCCCACCATCACCTTCCCTGGACTTGCTCAGACTTAGCCTTGCCTGGGGTCCAATGATAACATATCAGAGGTTGGGCTCAAAGCCCCTTGGCTACTAACTTCAGCCACTCTGACGGTAAATCCTGCACTCTTTTTGGTCTGATCTGAAAAATAAGACAATCTCCCATAACAGAGGACAAGTTACAAGCTTATTCTTAAAACATACTTTATGATTTAAGTTGCTAATTAGAAACTCAATTTTGGCTACCCTGGAATACAAAGACACAAATGAAATAAAGATTATGGATAGAAAATACACACGTACATTTTTAACAAGTACCCCAGGTAAATCTAATGAAGTGGCTTCGGAACACTGAGAGGAAACTTCTATTGAGTAAACTATCTGGAGTCATTGAGGAGAGTCAATAAGGCAATAACCAGACATAAAATCGCCCCTGACCTTTAAAACTTAATTAGCTAGCATGCTGCTATGTGAAAGAAGTCAGTCTGAAAAAGCTACATACACTATGATTCCAACCAAATGAATTTTGGAAAAAACAAAACTATACAGACAGTAAAAAAATCCATGGCTGCCAGGGGGTCAGGGGAAAGGATGGTACCTGAGCACAGGGCATTTTTAGAATAACGAAACAATTCTGTATGATCACCAAATCCCTTGCCATGGAGCTGATTCCGACTCATAGCAACCTTACAGGACAGAATAGAACTTCCCCATTGGGTTTGCAAGGAGCGGATGATGGATTCAAACTGCTGACCTTCGGTTAGCATTTATCAAAACCCATATGACTGTGTAACACAAAGAGTGAACCCTAAGGTGAACTATAGACTTTAGTTGTTAATAATGTATCAGTATTTGTGTATCAGTTGTAACACATGTACCACAGGAATGCAGGTTGTTAATAGGAAAAACAATGTGCAGGGTGGAGAGGGTAAAGGGAGTTCTATTTTCTGCATGATTTTTCTGTCAGCCTAAAACTCCTTTAAAAAATGAATTCTATTAACAATTTTTAATTAGTTTAAAAACCAGAGAGTCTGAGAAAGTGTCTGCCACGTGCATGCAGGGAGAGAGGATCACAAAATGCCTCTGGCAAGAAGATGCAAAACAGTCTTTTTGGATCCCAGAGGCTCAGGGACATGGCATTGGGAAGAAGCATAGAGGCTTTTCTGCAAGAAAGCCAGAGACTTGTGGAGGGGATTAAGTGGGACCTACATGGTTCCCGGCCCCCAAACCAGAATAAAACTGCAGAAAATGGAAGAGAGCTGCTTTTCCCTTTTCTACCCACTGATGAGTTTTGTGATGATGGTAAGAGTCTTGATGAAAATGGAGACTTGAGAGACTTCAGTCTTGATGTGTAATCTTCCCACTAAATGTGCTTCATATACTTTCTCTGTAAATTTAATTTCTTTATGTAGTCTTTTGTTAAGAAGGCTTTTGACACTTCACCAAAGAAGACATTCAAGCAGCCAACAGACACATGAGGAAATGCTCGCTATCACTAGCCATTACAGAAATGCAAATTAAAACCACAATGAGATACCATCTCACAGCATTACTGGCACAAATCAAAAACACTGGAAATAGCAAACGTTGGAGGGGCTGTGGGGAGATCAGAACTCTTATGCACTGCTGGTGGGAATGCAAAATGATACAACCGTTTTGGAAAAAGATATTGCCCTTCCTTAAAAAGCTAGAAATAGATATACCATACGATCCAGCAATCCCACTCCTAGGAATATATCCTAGAGAAATAAGAGTCGTCACTCGAATAGACATACACACACCTATGTTCATGGAAGCATCATTCACAATTGCAAAACGATGGAAACAACCTAGATGCCCATCAACAGATGAATGGATAAACAAACTATGGTACATACACACAATGGAGTACTATGCAA
>NW_004443978.1:13660782-13713155 GCF_000243295.1 Trichechus manatus latirostris
TAAAGTGAGAATAGCAGCACAATTGGAGGAGCGTAGTCGATGTCACTGAACTGTGCATGTAGAAATTTTTGAAATGGTGTATCTTTGGCTATGTAAATCTTCACCAAAAAAAAAGGTCGAGAAGGGAGAGGGTTGACACGTCATGAGGTTGTTAACCAATGTCATAAAACAATAGGTGTACTACTGTTTCATGAGAAACTATTTGTTCTGTAAACCTTCACCTGAAGTACAATAGAAAAAAGAAGGCTTTTGAGGTAAGAGGTTGTGGGGATAGCTGGAAAAGAAAGAGAACAAAGAATGTACTGATTCCACAGAGGCACAGAGTAGAAAGTATAGCTGAAGGCAAACTGGCCCTTGAATTTGGGGCAAGAATCAGGAGGACCACACTGGTACCCTCCTGTGCCTGGAACAATAAATACATTTACAGGGGGTTTTGAATAGGATTGATGTAAATCAGTAGAAGATAACGCATTTTTCTTTTTCTCTTCCCTCTCTCCCCTGCTTTGAAAGAAACAATATTTTTACCTTAACACCCCATCAACTCAGCAACTGTGGTTTCTAGCGTGAATTTTCTAAGCTTGCAGGGGAAGTCAGGCAAAAGGTGAGGCCATCTTCAGCAGTCAGACCTCCAGGATTTATTTTCTTCTAGGTAACGAACATCTCTCACCCTTGAAAGAACTGGATTACGATAGTTTGGTACCGAACACCATGTCAGAACAGATATTGCTCCTGAGGATGTAACAGGTGAACAGGCTTGAACTACAGTTTGCAAAACATGGTGCTATCTCAGAGTTTGCAAAATATGTCTTCTCTCCCAACACCTTTTCTTCTCCACACTGCAGCAAGATACAATGGCAACTATCTAAATAAACAGAAAAGGACTGGATGCTTTGGTCACAGCATAACATTCTGCTCCAAAAGACACATGAGAAGTAATATTCTAGCAAATGGCTGAATGAGTAGTGCATCAAAGACTCTGGAAATCATCTGATGCCACCATGTGAATAACTGCACATCTCTTGTCAGTGATACATCAACTTGTGTTTGTTTACATAATCTGTATTTCAGTCACATATATACACCCAAGCTGATTTTTTATATTTACAGGACCAAGGAAAATGTCAAGATTCTCGAGGGCAAAGTATATGTTTTACCAGGCACTCACAGGAATTCTGTCAGCGTCTAGATGAGTGTGTTTACAGACCTGGCACTTGGTGAATTCTTAGTGATTAACTGACTCTTTGATTGACTGACTAAATCAAGGTAAAGAAAGCAAGGTAGAATCAAAGACAACTCATTATACCAAGGCAAATTGAGGATTCAAAATGTTTTGACAAAGAAGAAAAGACAATTAAAAAGGCCAAACCCCTGAGTTTTAGTTAATTCTTTCAATGAACATTTATTGAGAGACTATATGTTAGGCACGTTTGGTGAATTCCAAACACTTTGCCCCTTTTTCTATTAAGGGAATGGATAATGCGTATGTGAACAAATGAAACATTTCTTACAGTGACAAATGCTGTCAACTAAACTAAGCTAGCTAACGGAGCCATGGGTGAGGGAGGAAAGTTTTTCGAAAGGTGGTCAAGAAGGGCCTTCCAGAGGAGGTGACATTTAAGGGGAAACTGGAATCATTAGTAGAAACCGCCATGCATGGAGCTAAAAGTAGGGAATTCCAGGTAGAAAGAACACTTATGGATTGAATTGTGTCCCCCAAGAATGTGTGTCAACTTAAGCTATGCCATGATTCCCAGAATTGTGTGATTGTCCACCATTTTGTGATCTGATGTGATTTTCCTATGTGTTGTAAATCCTACCTCTATGATGTTAATGAGGCAGGATTAGAGGCATTTATGTTAATGAGCCAGGACTCAACCTACAAGGTTAGGGTGTGTCTTAAATCTATCTCTTTTGAGATATAAAAGAGAGAAGTGACCAGAGAGACATGGGAACCTCACATTACCAAGAAACAAGAGCCAGGAGAATAGCACATCTTTTGAACCTGGGGTCCCTGTGCTGAGCAGTTCCTCAGTTAGGGAAGATTGATGACAAGGACCTTTCCCCAGAGCTGAGACAGAAAGAGAGAGAGAGATTTATCACCAGGAAATGGCTCATGCAGTTGTAGAAGCTGGCAAGTCCCAAGTCTGTGGGTCAGGTATCAGTCTTGAGGCTTCTCCTGACTCATGTAGCTTCAGGGGATGAAGAACCCAAGAAGGCACCTAAATTTTTGTTGGATTATTTCCTACCCTTTAGCATGTAAATGTCCTACCAATACAACTAGAGTCATTGACTCTTCTTCCTTACTAGGTCCATTCATCAATGTAATGGGACAGTGTGATGTCCTGAGAAAGGGAAAAAGGTCCCTGTGGACTAAATTATAACATAGGATTGGAGAGTTAATATACCCTTAAAGTACTACAGTGAAGGTGTATTGCTGGCCTTGCCAACTGGAGGCAAACTGCTTCTAGTGTTCCTTTAAAACTATAATAGAGACAAAGGCATTGGCCAGATCAATAGCTGCATGCCAGGTACCAGGAGCTGTATTAATTTGCTCAAGCAATGAAATCAAATCTGGAAAAGCAGCTGCAATTGGAGGCACCACCTGGTTAAATTTATAATAATCCACTGTCATTCTCCAAGATCCATCTGTTTGTTGCATAGGCCAGACAGGTGAGTTGAATGGGGATGTGGTGGGAATCACCTCCCCTGCATCCTTCAAGTCCTTGATGGTGGCAGTAATCTCTCCAGTCCCTGCAGGAATGCAGTATTGGTTTTTGTTTACTATTTTCCTAGGTAGGGGCAGTTCTCATAGCTTCCATTTGGCTTTTTCTACAATAATAGCCATTGAATCACTTCTCAGGCATCCAATATTGGATTCTACTGGTTGCTGAGTATATCTATTCCAATTATGCATTCTAGAGCTGAGGAAATCACTACAGGATGGCTCCGGGGACCCACTAGACCCACTGTGAGACAAACTTGAGCTAAGGCTCCATACATACTCACTCTGACAGGTAGGCCATGGTGATGTTTTGGGTCTCCTAGAATTAGTATCGATTCAGTTTTAATGGCTTCCACTTGGCTTTTCCTACCATAATAGCCCTTACTCCATATGTTCTGCAAGTTGCTGAAGATGTCTATTCCAATTATGCATTCTGGAACGGGGGAATTCACTAAAGGATGAGTTCATGGATCTAACGGAACCACTGCTTGACAGGCCTGAACAAAGACTTTATTAATAAGCTGACCTCCATATGGCCGTACTCTGACTGGTAGGCCACAGTGACCTTTTGGTACCCTGGAATTAGTGACAATTCAGAGCCAGTATCAAGTAATCCCCTAAAAGTCTGATATTGGTTTTTCCACAATGAGCAGTCACTCTTGTAAAACGCCATAGATCCTTTTGGAGAAAACTAGGAGAAAGATCAACAGTATAAATTTTTGGCAGTGCCGTGGGGCCCTTTTTCAAGGGGACCCAGCCTTCCCTTCATTCAAATGGTTGTGGGTTTGTGAACTGGATCAAGTCTGGGAATTTGTAGAGGAGCTGTGACTCTCTATCCTGGCAATCCAAGTTACCTGTCATTCACTTGACCTAAAGTTCTTCCGCTTGTACAGATCAGGTATATATTTAGTAGGTTTTCAATCTATTTCACTCCTAGGAACACCATGACTAAGCAGCTTATGCCATAAGTCCATAGGAGTCAGACTATACTGACTACTGCTTTGACTCCGTTGTCCATTACAGTAACCACATTCTCCATTAAAGTAACCACATTCACCTTGTCTTTGTTGATTGAGTGCCATCACTTGACCCCTACCACCATGGTGTCCAATCATCCCCATTGTAGTTAGATGTCTTAATTCAGTTAGGTCAGTCCCCACTGTCAAATCTGACTTACATGAAATAGCAATCACAGCAGTCTTTGAGGATGCTAGGGCTCCCTTTGCAAATTTGTTCCTCACCCAAAAACCCATTGCCGTTGATTTGATTCTGACCCATAGCTACCCTATAGGACAGAGTAGAACTGACCCATAGAGTTTCCAAGGAGTTCCTGGTGGATTTGAACTGCTGACGTTTTGGTTAGCAGCTGAACTCTTAACCACTCAGCCACCAGGGTTTCCTTGTTCTTCACAGTTGTGGTAAAATGTGTATCCTCTGGGCACTCCATGTGTAAGTCTGTGGGTCTAACCTGATAAATCCACTCTAACATGCCAATTTCCCTGAGCCTTTGGATACCTTCTTCTACAGTATACCGAGGCAGGTCTGGTACTTCAACTTGATATAATCCATACTTCAGTGAACCAACCAAATAAACTATTAGATACCTTTCCTAACCTCTGAAGCTGAAATACTGAATGAAAGATCTCTGCTTATTGGTCTAATGTCAATAAACTCAGCCTGATCCAACCTTAGGTTCCTTGCACCATTATCCCACATTCTTAATAGCCATTCTGACACATATTCCCCAGGTTTCTGTTTGTATATATTAGGAAAGTCAAGTAGTCCTTTTGGAGTGTAGTGTACCTCCTCCTGGGTCACTTCATCTTTTTTGGGTCACTGGGAATTAAGTCTAGTAATAGGTCTAGAAGCAAAAATGGGTAGTGAGGATAGGTCCTGAGAACATTCCATAGTGTCTTGTAAGACATCTGCCTCAGGTAATGCCCCAGGCACCTCCCCCAACGCTGTCCCAGGTGACATCTCAGCTTCAGGCAGAGCTGGATCAATCTCATCAACTTGGGGTGGAAGGAATCATGTTTTTTCTGGTGAGGGTGGCTTAGCAGCCAAAGATGGAGTAATCTCTTCAGATGGGAGGGGTGGTGCTGTCAGTAGAAGTGATTCAGTGGAATTTAGGGGTCCAGTGTCCCCTGCTTCCTGATTATCTGCCCATATGTACCCATCCCAAATCTCAAGATTCCATTTCTTCCAAATCAATACCCTCACTTTACATCAGATACCATTTAAGTTTGGGAATTCAATTGACATTATAATTCAGCCACTTTTACAATAAGATTCTGGGTTTGATTTTCGGCAATATCAGCTCTGTTAATACTAGAAATAAACCTTTCTTTCAGAGTAGAATTGGCCACTTTCAGGTCTTTTATGTGGCTCTTGAGTTGTGACTCTGACACTCTGAGCTCATCTCTTTCTTCCACCATTTTGTCTAGTGAAAGTAGGACCAACCAACCAGCTTCCTTATACTTCTCATTCTGACAACATTGTAGAAAAGTATCAAACATGTGATCGCCCAGAGCCTTGCTTCTCACAAATACTTATCTACTGGTGGTGATATTTTGCATATTAATATTGCCACCTCTCACCATGGATTAGCAGTACCATCTTTACTACTGGAGGCAGAGTTATCAGTGCCATTAAGACTAGTCAGACCTGAGAACCAATTTAGAAAACTCATCCTTACGATTTTGTTTCTCTAGCACCATTGTTGGTACCAAATACGTGGGCCTAGGTTCTCTAGAGAAGCAAAAGCAGAAAGGGTATATATATATATATATATATATATATATATATATATAAAGAAAGAGAGATATTTATTACAAGGAAATGGCTCAGGCAGTTGTAGAGGCTGGCAAGCCCCAAGTCTGTGGGTCAGGCATCAGGCTGGAGGCTTCTCCTGACTCACATAGCTGCAGGGGCTGATGAACCTAAAATCAGCAGGTCAGATGGCAGGTCACTGGCTCACAGGCTTTGGAGGCTGACAAGTCTCAATATTATCAGGCAGTATGGCAGGCTGCTGGAACCAGTTGTCAGATGATGATAAGCCAGATGAAGGATCCAAAGTGAGTAAAAGCCAATGAGCTGTGCCAGAACATCTATATGTATTGGATGCAGGCCACACCCCTGAGAAAACTCCTCTTACAACTGATTGGCTGATCATATTAGATCACATTATGGAGGTTATTACATTATATCACAAAAAGGAGGATAACTACATCATTACTGTCTTAGTCATCTAGTGCTGCCATAACAGAAATACCACAAGTTGATGGTTTTAATGAAGAGAAGTTTATTTCCCTACAGTAAAGTAGGCTAAAGGTCCAAATTCAGGGCATCAGCCCCAGGGGAAGGCTTTTTCTCTCTGTTGGCCTTCTTTTCTTCAGTGTTCCCCCGGACTAGGAGCTTCTCTGTGCAGGGACCCCGGTCCAAAGGACCCGCTCTGCTCCCAGTGCTGCTTTCTTGATGGTATGAGGTCCCCCTGTCTCACTGCTCACTTCTGTCCTTTATATCTCAAGAGATTGCCTCAGGATACACTCCAATCTTGTACATCCAGTCCTGCCTTACTAACACAACTGCCACCCATCTTCCCTCATTAACATCATAGAGGCAGGATTTACAACATATAGGAAAATCATACAGTACCAGGAATCATGGCCCAGCCAAACTGATACACACATTTTTGGGGGGGACATAATTCAATCCATGACATTCCACCCTTTGGCCCCCAAAAAATCACATCCTTGCAACATGGAAAACATATTCACCCCATCATATCATAGCAAAAGTCTTATCTCCAAGTCCAAAATCCAAAAATTCCTCTTCATCTGTGAAATCTAGAATACAAGTTATTTGCTTCCAAAGGTACAATGGCAGAACAGGCACAAGCTAGACATTTCCATTATAAATGGGAGAAACTAGAGGAAAAGAAGTGATAACAGGCACCAAACAAGTCAGCAGAACACAGTACATTAGCCCTCAAGGCTTTGAAAATAATCTTCTGTTCTCTGAGACAATTTACACAATAGCCCTGCCCTCCAGACTCTAGGTGTTGGCCACAGTCTCCAGATTTTGAGTGGAGGCCCCTCGGCCCCTCGGCCCCAGGCTTCAGCTCCGCCTTCCAGGCCCACTGGGACAGCAACTCCTCTCCCTTGGTTTTAGATGCACCATTCTCCTAGTCCATCGAAGTGACAACTCCACCCTTAGAAACACCAGAGGCCATGGCTCCACACTTTGAAACTTCTGAGGTCATGGCCATACCTTCTGAGGCTGAAGCATCTCAGCTTCTTGTGTCCCTTGTCTCTTCAGCTTCTGCTTCCTATGGCCTCTCGGCCCTCGGGCCTCATGCCCACATCTGCCCTGCTGGGGCAAGTGTTCCACAGCTCAGTAGCTCCAGCGGTATAAGTGCCCGGAGGCACCCCCAACTGCCAGGAAGCCTCTTGCACACAAGCACTCAGCTCCCTTGCTCTGTGGGTCGACAAGCCTAGCTTAACTGATATGTGCCCGGAGACATCCCACTCTGCCAGGAAGCCTCCGCCTCACAGGCACTCAGCTTTCTCGCTCCATGGGTCGGCTCCAGTGCTGTCTCGCGCTGGTCTCCTGGTTCTGCTGCTGTTGGTTCTCTGCTGCTGCTGGTCCTCTGTCACTGCTGCAGATCTATCCATTCACAGTTTTAAAACCTCTTCCACATTTTAGGTATCTATTGGAGCAGCACCCCACTCTCTCGGTACCAAATTCTGTCTTAGTTATCTAGTGCTGCCATAACAGAAATACCACAAGTGGATGGTTTTAATGAAGAGAAGTTTATTTCCTCATAGTCAAAGTAGGCTAAAAGTTCAAATTCAAGGTGTCAGCTCCAGGGGAAGGCTTTCTCTCTCTCGGCCTTCTCATCAGTGTTCCCCCAGACTAGGAGCTTCTCGGTGCAGGGACCCCAGTCCAAAGGACACGCTCTGCTCCCAGCACTACTTTCTTCATGGTATGAGGTCCCCCTGTCTCTCTGCTCACTTCTGTCTTTTATATCTCAAGAGATTGCCTCAGGACACAATCCAGTCTTGTAGATCCAGTCCTGCCTTACTAACACAACTGCCACCCATCCTCCCTCATTAACATCATAGAGGCAGGATTTACAACATATAGGAAAATCACACGGTACCAGGAATCATGGCCCAGCCAAACTGATACACACATTTTTGGGGGAACATAATTCAAACCATGACAATTACATAACTGTCAAATTACTTCATTAGTTAACTGCCAACCTATATCATTACATAACTGCCAAAACTCTGAGACTCATAGCCTAGCCAAGCTGACACACTACCTTAACTATCACAGTGCCATTTATTGAGAAGTTGGCAGGGGGTTAGTTTGGAGATGGGTGGGAAGTCAGAAATACTGTTTTAAATAAGTCAAGTTTGAGATGCCTATCAGATATCTATGTGAAGATGTATCATAAGCAGTTTGGTACTTGACTTGAATTATGGGGAACAGTCTGGTCTAGAGATATAAGTTTGGGAATTATCAATGTGTAAACATATTGAAGCCAAGCTATTAGCCACTGCACCACCAGGGCTCCAAAGGTTGGCAGTTCGAATCTACCAGTTGCTCCTTGGAAACCCTACAGGACAGTTTTACTCTGTCCTATAGGGTCGCTATGAGTTGGAATCAGCTCAAAGGCAGCAGGTTTAAATGTATTGAAAGTCACAAGGCTGGACAAGAGGACCTAAGAGGCCCCAGGACATTCCATTATTTAAATAGCAAGCAGAGGACATACAGCCAGGAAAAGAGATGGAAAATGAGCAACACATGAGAGACGACAGTGTACCAATTATTAAGCGATTGCTCTCACTTCAAACTCACCCATCTATTCTGCTTTGTGATGTGGGCCTAAGCTCTTTCATTCTTGCTTTGCCAGTGACTCCCTGTTAGGCTCTGAGACTAGGTACTGCTGGAAGGACATAGAATGGTTAGAAAATCTTCATGCCCTTCTCAGTCTGTGAGTGGTACAGTTAACACACTTGCCAGCTAACTGGAAAGTTGGTGGGTTGAGTTCACCCAGACGTGCCTCAGAAAAAAGACTTGGTGATCCTCTGAAAAATCAGCCATTGAAAATCCTACGGAATACTGTTCTATTTTGATACACATGGAGCTGCCATGAGTTGGAATCAACTCAAAGCAACTGGCTTTTGTGCCTTTCTGTTTGCTTCCTTTTCTCTTGAGCCTCATTCCAGTCTCCCCTCTTCACCATGGCAGTAGCAGGACCTTTTCTTAGCAGCAGTTGATTTCACTTGGCAGTTTTTCCAATGCTCACAGAATAAGCCTCACCGCACCTGCTCAGAGACTCCAACATCAGTACTAACCAGCAGCATGCCCTCCTCAGGGGTCCCAGCCCTACCGTCCTTCCTCAGGGGTCTGTGTTTCAGCTTCTCAGGGCCCCTCCTCTGAGCAGCTAAACAAACAAACAAACAACAACAAAAAAATCCATAGCATCGAGTAGATTCCAACTCATAACGACCCTGTAGGACAGAGTAGAACTGCCCCATGAGGTTCCAAAGCCTGTAATCTTTACCAAAGCAGACTGCCATGTCTTTCTCCCACAGAGATGCCGCTGGGTTTGACCCACCAAGCTTCCCGTTAGCAGCCGAGTGCTTAACCACTGCATCACCAGAGCTCCCAGGTTTGAATAATTCCAATCTCTTCCCTGGAGGTGGTGGTTTATCCCTGCAGTTCTACTTCCATGACACCTTAGAGTTCTCTTTTTAGTTACCTAGTTAATTTTTTGTTGTTGTTCCATTCCGTTTATTAAAATAACTGAAGGAAGAGCTGTCATAGAAGTCTAGAAAATAAATAAATAAAAGCATTTCAAGAAGAGAGATCGAATAAGAAAAGGCCAAATAATTGACCATTAGACATAGTAAGAAGGAAGGTTTAATGACATTGATAACCTTTCTGTGTACAAATGGAGTTGAAAGCCTAATAGAGATGATAAAAAGTGGTTGAAATATAGATATATTTTGAAGATTGAGCTTATGAGAAAAATTCATAAGATTGAATTTATAAAATGATTCCAGTGTTCTTAGCCTGAGGAAATGGTAGACGAAGGTACCATTTAAAAAGAAGACTGATGGGGTTGGAAGTCCAAATGGAGTTGGTTGAGGAGAGAAGGGGAGGTGTGGAGATGAAGACAAGCATAGCTAATTCTTTGAGGATTTTTGCAGCGAATGAGACCACTGAGCAGTTTAAATTTTCAAGATTAGAAATATTAAAGCATGTGTGGAGAGTAATGGGTGGTGCAGTGTGTATAATCCCTGGGTGGTGCAAAAGATTAAGCACTGGGATACAACACAAAGGTTGGTGGTTCAAACCCACCCAGAGACACCCTGAAAGAAAACCCTGGTGATTTGCATCTGAAAGGTCATAGTCATGAAAACCCTATGGAGCTCAGTTCTACTCTGAAACAAAAGGGGTCACCATGAGTCAAAATCTACTCGGTCTTGTTTGTTTGGTAGAGTGATGGAGGTAGGCACAGATGACGCCAGAGAGATGGGATATAATAGCAAGAGTGAGGTCCTTGAGTACAGTCAAGACAGGGTGTGATCCAGAGCTCAAAGAAGGAGGTAGAATGCATAAATACAGATGCAGGCGGGTTGAGGAATTTAATGATGGAGAAATAAGGCAATTTTTTTTAACTTTATCTTCACGATTAAAAAACCTACAGCAACAGGGTCTTCTGAACAATTTACATTGCAAAATGACTATTGTCACCCACAGCATTACCAGAAAAGCACTTTTAATTCTCAGTGATCATAGCGATCAATATTCAGGATGCACAAGTGATAAAAATTATCTTCTCAACACTGAGAATAAAGATATAGGACTCTCACATTCCGGAAGTGATGTGAGTACCCATAATTACGGCCATAAATTTGCTGAATACTAAAAATAATTTTGTATTTTCCTGTAGGATTTGCAATCTAATAATAAGCAATTTCCAGCTGTGTGCTGTGACAGCAAAAAAGAAGGCCTAACATCCTCATAATTATATTTTCTATATCTGTATCCACATTAGAAAATACTGATTAAGACCCATCTGCTTAAACTATTTTTTTTTATTGTTAAAATATCTATATTAGGTGACTGGTATAAAATCTATCTGACTATACTATATACATTGGACTTCAAAAGAAAGATTATCCAATATTTTACTTTATAGGGTTTTAAAATACATACTTGGGATTGTGAAACAAAAGGACTAACCAAAGTGAGAACTGAAATTTTTCTAGAGAGCAGATTCCGCAAACACATCCTAAGGGCTCCCCTCAATTTGGCAGCTAAAGCTGCGCTGAACAGCAGCCTTCACCATATGAAACTCTGGGCCTCACTCACTTCATTCTGCTTGACAAAATGAGTGTGATAGTTTGGAACGACTAAATCAAACACTTATTTCTTGGGCCTATTTTATTAAACTTCAAATGTTCTTCGGAGCACTTGAAATGTCACCACCCAAAGAAAGAAGACAACTTTTTGGTCATAAATTCACTGTTGCTTCCTGGAGGTATTGTGAAGAAAGAATTACTCTTCAGGACAACTTGATAAATTTAGCTTGCTACTGGGTGGGGCCACCCCTCCTCAGGGCTTGTCAGGCTTCGCATAATTCCTCTGCAGCAGCTCTGCTCTGGGCGAGGCAGTCAAGAGGAGGCTGACGAAGCTGCAGTAGCTCCCCTAGTATTTTCCTCAAAGAAATCTAGAGAAAGCAAGGTCGATATGTGCCCCTCAAGTTAAAATTGATAACCATGACTAGCATACACACACACACACACACACACACACAAACACACATACTATGTGCCAAGTGTCATACAATTTTAACTTGTCATTGAAGTACAAAGTACAAACAGAAAGGTGCAGAATCATAAGTGTACAACGAACTTTCTGAAACAGAACAAACACATCTGTGTAATCAGCACAGATTAAGGAAAAGAACATTATCAATACCCTAGAAGCCCCTTGTGCTTCTTCTTTCTAGCTATTATCCTCACAAAGGTGATCTCCATCCTGATTTTTTTTTTTTTTTAATTTTATTTTTTGGTAAAAATATACACTACAAAACATTCACCAATTCAATAATTTTTCCATATATAATTCAGTGACACTGGTTCAGTCTTCACGTTGTATAACCAATACCACTATCTTTTTCCAAATTATTCCACCATCATTAACATAACCTCAACGGCCCTACGCGAAAATTCTCCCTTTCCCCCTTTCCTCCCCAACCACTAGTAATCTTTGGTTTCTATATATTTGTTTATTTCATATAAGTGAGATCATACAGTATTTGTCCTCTTGCGACTGTCTTACGTCACGCAGCATGTTTTCAAGGTTCATCCATGTCGTAGCATGTATCAGAACTGCATTTCTCTTTGCGGCTGAGTAATATACCATTCTGTGTACAGAGCACATTTTGTTTATCCATTTAGCTGTTCATGGACATTTAGGTTGTTTCCACTTTTCTTTCAGCTATTGTAAAAGTGCTGCAGTGAACATTGGTGCACAGATTTCTGTTTGCATCCCTGCTTTCCATTGTTTTGGGTATACATTTCCGTACTGATTTCTAATGGCAAAGATTACTTTCTCCTGTTGTTTTACTGTATATAAATGGAATCACTCTGGGTGTAGTCTTTGGTGCCTGGCATTTAGCTGGGCATTTTAACGATAAGTGGAAGTCACAACCCTTGATGGAGCTCTTGGTTTACTACATAGTACATGTACGTACTACAAAGGGCTTTTCCAGGTGCTAGCAAAGCCCTTCACTGCATCATTATCACATTCAATTCTCACAATCATTTCATGACATGAGTGCTCTTATTATTCCCTTTAAACAGGTCAAAAAATTTCATACTTAGGGATGTTAAGTAGTATGTGCAAAGTCACCTGACAATAAGTACTAGAGTCAGGATTCACATTTTGTTATCTGGCTCGAAAGTCCAATCCTTCCATCTCCCATGCAGGCTTTTACGAATGTACACTCTGTCAAATGTCCCTGGATCATCAAAACCCATCAGAATCTGAGAGCTTTAGGGCTCTGTCCCCAGGAAACACCATCATACAAACAAGGTGTCTATGTATTTAATCCTGATCATGCACCCACCTATCATCCAACTCCTACCTTACATATTAATGAGAACAGAGGCTACTTTCAGAGCAACATAACTTGTTTTCAGATAAACTGCAAAGAGACATACAAAATTATAGAATGTGATTCAAGAACTTTTAGGCAGCTAAAATACTTCTATTAACTGAAAGTAAAATATACCTTCCCAAAGACAGAGTCATCAGAGAGACCCTATGTTGCTCATTACTTCTCTCAACAAGCAGTTGTTAATGTTTAAAGGTAGCTGTGATCTTATACGGAGTTCTGGTGGCACGGTGGTTAAGAGCTCGGCTGCTAATCAAAAGGTCAGCAGTTCAAATCCACCAGGCACTCCTTGGAAACCCTATGGGGCAGTTCTACTCTGTCCTGTAGGGTCGTTAAGAGTCGGAATTGACTCGATGGCAACAAGTTTTTAACGGGTAATCTTATATTCAGTAATTATTGGGCCTCACTCACATTATTTATATTCAGTGTTGGATAGTTTATAATGAACAATAAAAGGGAAACGATAGTATGTGTAATAGTAATCCATCCTAAAACCAACCAGTTGCTGTTAAGTCAATTCCAGCACATGATGACCCATGTGTGTCAGAGTAGAACTGTGCTCCACACAGTTTTCGATGACTGGTTTATTGTAAGTAGATCATGAGGACTTTCTTCTGAGGTAACTTTGGGTGGACTCAAATCTTCAACCTTTCAGTTAACAGCCAAGTGTGTTAACCCTTTGCATCACCCAGGGATTCCATCCTATGAGATTCTAAATAGCCATGAGGGGGAAAAAATGAGGAAGTCTTATATGTATTGGTACAGAAAGATGCTACAGGAAAGTATTGTAGGGCATAAGCCAATTTATTAACATGACTGTATGTTTTCATACATGACAGAAAGTCTGCAAGAGAACTCCCACACACAAGTGAACACACACAAAGAAAAGTAAAAAGAAATACTTGAAAATGATGTACCCCAAGATGATAAGAGTAGGGTTTTTTTCCCCCCAACCATTTTATGCCAAAAAAAAGAGTTAATCAGGAAAATTGGTACTGGCAGAATATATAATGATATAAAGGAATTATTAATGCTTCTTAGCTGTGATCATGGCATTGTGGTTATGTTTTTTAAAGTCATTCGTTTTTGGAAGAACATACACACAAAATATCTATGGATGAAATAGAGGGAATCATATGATGTCTGGCATTTGCTTGAAAATAATCCAAAGTGGGGCAGAGATAGGAGTAGAGATGAGCTAAGTGTGGTTGTGAGTTATGACTCTTATAGCTGGCAATAGATACATGGGGTCATCATATTATTTCCTCTGTGGCAGTCTGCTTCCATAAAGATTACAACCTTTGAAACCTTACAGGCCAGTTCTACTCTGTCCTATAGGGTCACTATAAGTCAGAATTGATTCAACAATAATGTGCTTTATTGGGGTTCTGCTTTTGCATTTGTTTGACATTTTCCATTATTAAAAAGTTAAAAAGTAATTGCTTCTAGGGACATAGGAGTAAGGTGTTTTCAATGTTCCTTTGATTGATCGTATTGTATTTTATTTTTGCTTTTCTCTACAGAATATATATTTTGCATTTGAAATATCACATACTAAATAAAAAATAAAGTTGTTGATAAACTCATTTTCAGTTCAGACTCCATTTTCTTATATACGTAGTTGAATTAGTGATTCCGGTGAAACGTAGGAGCCAGAATACATGGAAACATCAGGAACAGTTTGGCAACTGTTATGCATAAGAGAATTTAAGCTGATTAATTTCCTTCCGAAGTACTACCTCCTTTACTGTTACCAGTTCTACTACAATGTGGTAAAGGACTTCCCTTTCAAAAGATACCTTGGGGATATTATTGAGGGTGGATTAATTTTGGGAAAATAAACATTTTCTTTGAGAACTAGAATTCTGAAAAACTCCAAAGGATGTTTTGCATTTCAGGGTGTACCTGCCAGCTGCTTCTAATTCAGCCCTGGGTATTTTTTTTTTTCCACTCCATTGTGGAATAGGTTATATTCACAGTTGAAGATTCAGAATGATCCTCACCCAAAGGTCAATAATTCTATGTTCAGCAACACGAGTGAGCCAACCTCTGGAAGAAAAAAAAACAAAAACAAAAACAAAGAAACACATCTTGTGCAGAAAACAAGGTTAGTCAGTCTGGTGGTACATGATGCTTTTGAACCACCAGAAAAATATCTTTCATAAAATGAAGTGACAAACTCTGGTCTTTGCAAACAAAAAGTGAAATGATTTTAGTATGATGGAGATGCAAAGATAGAAGGGGAAATGGAAAATTTGCAGCTGAGTCTTCTCAATACTGTCTTGAAACAAAAAATGTAAATCTCCATCAGGAGTTGCCAGGTCTTATGGATGGAGAGAGAGTGTGATTAGAAAGGGCAATGTGCTGGAGTTTTGGGGATGATGAAATTGTTCAGATTCTTATCTGAAGTGGTGGCAACATTAATCTATGCATGTATTGAAATTCATATTACCATATGCAAAAAAGATGAATTTTACTGCACACATAGTAAAAAATAATAAAAACTTAAAGTTCCAAAATATCTCAGACTTCACAGTTTAGTTATACAGTAGGTGTTCAAGAATTTTTGAATGAATCAATATGTGAATGAATGGATGGTTGAAACTGAGTGAAAAATATTATTTGAAAGGTGAAGACAGGGAAAACTACTGAAACATATATTTTAAAATACGTTAAAATAGTTGAAACTAATTTATGCTCTTACAAGCCTCTATAGTGAGTTTCATTGAGTAGGATGGAGCTATGACTGGGAGAGAATATAAGGGCCTTTGAAGCACTAGAAATGTTCTATTTTTTGCTCTGGGTGCTGGTTACACAAATATGCTTGGTTTGTGAAAATTCGGTTGCCATACACTTATGTGATCTGTTCCCTTTTCTCAATGTATGTGTTTCCATAGAACATTTTAAAAAACACTAAAATATTTAAAAATGTCTTTCATAATTCAGTGGTAGAGTAAAATTAACTCTCCTCATGAACCAGTATTTTTTTTTTTTTTCCAACCAACTAATGAGAATTAAGTAATCCATCATTTTCCTCTTTCTGTTTTGGTTGCCACAGGCTCTGCGTAAGATCCCCTGCTTACTCTAAGACCTCACTTATTCTGTTGGTATGTTTTTACTTTCCCCCATCCATGACTTTTAACTTTCTAGTTCCATTTTAATAATATTTTTATGCATGTGACTTACATTATAAGCCAGCTCCAAGCACCTTTGGAAGTAGATAGGCTACAAATCATAAGCTCAAAATAAGAAAGTGGATATTTATTTAAGAGCTTTACTAGCAAACTTTATAGAAAAAAAAATAAATTCTCTATTGGAATGTTACTGATCATTTGTTCCTTGCATCTTTGTTGTCCACTGAGAGAAAGCAGCTGTCTCTCTCTTCTAGAGGAATACAGGATAGGGCAAAGATAACTTCAGGCTCATATCTAAGGAAGCTGAAAACATGTTATAGGTGCCTAAATGTTGAGAGAGTAAGTTATTAGAAAATCTCTAAATATGAGAGGAACTATTCATACCTTAGACTTTAGAGCTCAGTGTTATAATAAATGACAGCTGAGTCTAATTTCATACATGAGCCTTGTTAAATTAGAAGAAGATGGAGTGACTGGCAAAAGAATCTAAAACAAATGTACCCACTTGCTCATGCACTGTAGCTGGATTTTTCAGTTACAAAATTCATTTCATTTTCAAATTTCAAGCACATGAGAATTGCTCCTTATTGGTTGAATTCATACCTCAATATAATTAATATGCAGTTTGCCTTTTTGAAAGAAAAGCAAAAAGTATTAGGACTGACATAGTAAAATCCAAAACCTGTATGGTTTGGGCTACCCCAAAGCTGAAGTGTTAGAAAAGAAATTTAAACAAGGAGATTCTAAAGTGATTTTCCAGAGCTGAAAATTCTCTAGGACACAGTTACTATCCCTTTATGGCTTGCTAGAGTTTCTTCTATTCAGTCTGAGGAAAGCAGCTTCAGAGCTTGTGTAAGTTCTTCATATTGGGAAATATAATCTTCAAAGAAATGCAAAATAATTTCATGAAAACACCAAATAAATGTAACCCCACTGTTATGGATTGAATTGTGTCCCCCAAAAATGTCTGTCAACTTGGCTGGGTCATGATTTGCAGTATTGTGTGACTGTCCACCATTTTGTCATCTGATGTGATTTCCCTATGTGTTGTAAATCCTATTTCTATGATGTTGATGAGATGAATTAGCAGCAATTATATTGATGAGATCTACAAGATTAGATAGTCTCTTGAGACAATCTCTTTGGAGATATAAAAGAGAGAAGCAAGCAGGGAGACATGGGGGACCTCGTATCACCAAGAAAGAAGCACTGGGAGCAGAGCACGTCCTTTGGACCCAGGGTTCCTGCGTGGAGAAGCTCCTAGTCCCGGGAAAGATTGACAAGAAGGACCTTCCTCCAGAGCTGACAGACAGAGAAAGCCCTTCCCTGGAGCTGATGCCCTGAATTTGGACTTCTAGCCTACTAGACTGTGAGAAAATAAATTTCTCTTTGTTAAAGCCATCCACTTGTGGTATTTCTATTACAGCAGCACTAGATGACTAAGACCTTGTAAGAGGAAAAAAAAAGAAGACATTTGGAATATATTCCAAATTCTATATGATTCCAGAGCTGTTCATAAAGTATTGAAAAGAACTAAGATCTGATCTTTTTCTCACTTTGTTGTTTTACTAGAATTCAGCATGGCTTGTTTTGGAAATTTTGGTGGTAAATAAATTATTATGAAATACCAAGCATGCAATATTGGCCAAAGGTGGTAGATACTAGCTGGTGTTCACAAATGCTTTGAATTTGATAAATCTGTATAGAACTTTTTTTTTGCAGGGGGAAGGGGTCAATTATTCCCAGATATAAGTAGGTACAGTAGTACAACCAAAGCATCTGCAGATGGTTTATCCATCCATCCATCTATCCATCTATCTATATATCTGTCTGTCTATCTAATCTATCTACCTACCTACCCACCTACCTACCTATTTATCTATTAATCCCTCATGTTGGAACAATGTCTAAAGTATGTGTGTTAGGCTGGGTTCTCTAGAGAGACAAAACCAGCAAAGTGTATATATATATATATATATATATACACATACACCTATATACGTATGTGTGTATATATATAGACAAAGAGAGAGACATTTATCTCAAGGAAATGACTCACATGGTTGTAGAGTCTAGCAAGTCCCAAGTCTGTGGGTCAGGTGTCAGGCTGCAGGCTTCTCCTGACTCACATAGCTACAGGAGCTGACAAACCCAAGATCAGCAGGTCAGACGGCAAGCTGCTGGTTCACAGGCTGTGCAGGCTGATGAATCCCAAGATCAGAAGGCTATAAGGCAGGCTGCTGGCTGAAGTCTCAAGAATCAGAGGTCAGATAATGATGAAGCACATGCAAGATCCAGAGAGAGCAAAAGCCAGTGAGCTTTGCCAAAACATTTGTATATAATGGATGCAGGCCACACCCACAAGAAAACTCCTCTTACAACCGATCAGCTGATCACATCAGATCACATCACAGAGGTGATTACATTAAATTACAAAATGGAGGATAACTACATTATTACATAATTGCCAAATTACATCATTACATAACTGTCAAGTCATTGAGAATCATGGCCCAACAAAGTTGGCACACGATCTTAATCATCACAGTCCTCCCCTTGTCAGCTTGGCACTTGTACACATCTCCATAAAGCATGCAAAATTTCTGAAGACAATTACAAAGTCATACTTGCACCTAACATGATACAACTAACATGCATACAACCAAAAATACACTAGCCCCATCTACATCTTATATTTTATAAGTGAAGAAAACAAAAATATTTGATGCACCCATACATGGAAGGAATATTCGTTTAACAATTATAGTCCTTATTTCAGCAACTGTTCACGTGACCATAACTGGTATTTAGAACTACCTTCTTCTACCGCCCATTCCATATTCCCTTTGCCCTCAGCAAGCACCTCAGCTGGTCATTATTCTTTGCTTGGTAAGGCAACCCAAATCTTCGTTTCTGAAGGGCCTGGGCCATTAGTAGTCATGTCAGAATCGGGTTGCTGTAGTTTTCCTTTGACTTTAGACACAGGGCATGGTAGTACTAAGAGACATCTGAAGGGATCTCCTGTATTCCAGACATACCACTCTTTATTAATATTATATATAATATCAATCTGACTTCCCCCACAGTAATCAGGATAAATCATACCAGCCAATACAGTAACTCCCTTCTTTGCCTATTGATCCTGAGGAATGAGGAGCCCAAAGTGACAGGTGGCTTTCTTAACTTCTAATTCAACAGAATCCATGTTGTGTCTGCAGGTGGGAGCATTCCACCCATTGGAACTAAGGTCTCTAGACCTGCAGAGCACAGGGATGCAGGGACAGGGAGTGAAAATTTTGTGAGTGGGTTACTAGGGGCAATAGTAAGTTGTGCTACTCTCATTTCCACCCCTAATTCCTTGACCTATGAATACTGGCTATGGAAGAAATAAAGCCATATACTGGGCACTGGTTTAGAGCATAACCGTCTTCCTGGAGAACATTGCCCCAACTCTGTAAGGTATTGCTACTTAGCTGGCACCATAATTGTGTCTTTGGAAGGCCATTCCTTTGTTCTATCAAGCCAGCTGCTTCAGGATGATGAGAAACATGGTAAGACCAGTGAATTCCATGAGCAAGGGTCTATTGTTGCACTTTATTTGCTGTGACGTGAGTCCCTGATCCAAGGTGATGTAGTGTGAGACACCATGACAATGGATAAACCATTCTGTAAGTCCACGAATGGTACTTTTGGCATTAGCACTGCATGTAGGTAAGGCAAATCCATATCCAGAGTAATTGTTTATTCCAATAAGAACAAGCACTGCCCTTTCCATGATGGAGATGATCCAATGTAATCAACCTGACACCAGGTTGCTGGCTGAAACCCTTGAGGAATGGTGCCATATCAAGGACTCAGTGTTGGTCTCTGCTGCTGGCAGATTGGGCATTCAGTAGTGGCTGTTGCCAAGTCAGCCTTGTGAGTGGAAGTCTAAGTTTCTGAGACCATACATAACCTGTATCCCTGCCACCATGACTACTTTGTTCATGAGCACATTGGGCAATGACAGGAGTGGGTGGGGAAAGAGGATGACTGGTTTCCAGATAATGCATCATCCTATACACTTAATTGTTAAAATCTTCCTCTGCCAAGGTCACCCTTTCGTGAGCATTCACATAAGACACAAATATCTTCACTTCTTCAACCCATGCAGAGAGGTAAATCCAAGTACCTCTTCCCCATGCCTCTTTGTCTTCAATTTTCCAATCACATTCTTTCCAAGTCCCTGACCTTCCAGACAAAGCATTGGCTACAGCCCATGAAATAGTATATAATTGCATATCTGGCCATTCCTCCTTCCAAGCAAAGTGAACAACCAGGTGCACTGCCCAAAATTCTTTCCATTGGGAGAATTTCCCTTCATCACTGACCTTGATGGAGATCCCAGAAAGGGGCTATAGCACTGCCACTGTCCACTTCCAAGTGGTGCCTGCATATCCTGCAGAACCATCTGTAAACCAGGCCCGAGTTTTCTCTTTCTCAGTCAACTGGTCGTAAGAAACTCCCCATGAGGCCATAGGTGCAAACTGGGAGAGTGCAGGTGATATGACAGAAGTGAAGAAAATGAGCATTTGGGCCACTTTCTCATGCAGCTTCCTCAAGCCCTCAAGTCCTTCTTGGACCTGATCTCGTATATACCACTTCCATTTAATGATGGAGTGCTGCTATGCACGTCCATCTTTGTGGCTCTGTTGTTCAGACAACACCCAGTTCATGTTTGCAAGCTCAAGCTGTATGGTGACCTGGTGGCCCGTGGTTAAGTGTTTAGTCTCTACTAAGGCCCAGTCACAAGTCAAAAGGAAAGAAGCTATCTGCAGAGGATGACAGTGCTTCGTTTGAAAATCCAAAGCTTCTGCACTATGATTCACTAATAGGGGCCTGCCAAAAACTCCAAACAGCATCTCTATCTGCCACTGACACTTCAAGCATCATTGGATCAGCCAGATCATATGGTCCAAGTGGCAGAGTAGCTTGCACAGCAACCTAACCCCGTTGCAGAGACTTCTCTTTTTCTGGTCCGCACTCAAAACAAGCAGCTTTTCAATTCACTTGATAAATAGGCCAGAGGAACACTCCCAAATGAGAAATATGTTGTCTCCAAAATCCAAAGAGGCCCACTAGGTGTTATGTCTCCTTTTTAGTTGTGGTAGGGGTCAGATAAAATAACTTATCCTTCACATTAGAAGGAATATCTTGACATGCCCCTAGAAAATTCATTGAGGTGTTGACATGCCTGAATTTTTATTGGATTAATTTCCCACCCTCTAGCACAGAAACGTCTTACCAATAAGTCTGGAGTCATTTGTACTTCTTCCTTATTAGGTTCAATCAGCATAATGTCATCAATGCAATTGACCAGTGTGATGCCTTGTGGAAGGGAAAGGCTATCAAGGTCCCTGCAGACTAAATGATAACATAGGGCTGCAGAGCTGATATACCTCTGAGGTTGGACAGTGAAGGTGTTTTGCTGGCCTTGACAGCTGAAGGTAAACTGTTCCTAGTGTTCCTTTGAAACCAAAACCAAAGAAGAAAACCAAACTTGTTGCCATTGAGTTGATTCCAACTTATAGCGATCCCACAGGACAGAGTAGAACTGCCCCATAGAGTTTCCAAGGAGCTCCTGGTGGATTCAAATTGATGACCTTTTGGTTAGTAGCCATAGCACTTAACCACTATGTCATTAGGGTTTCCTCCTTTGAAACCAGCATTGAGAAAAAGGCATTGGCCAGATCAATAGCTACCTACCAGGTACTGGGAGATGTATTAATTTGCTCAAGCAATGAAACCACAACTGGGAAAGCAGCTGCAATTGGAGACATAACCTGGTTAAGTTTACAATAATACACAGTCATTCTCCAAGATCCATCTGTTTGTTGCGCATGCCAAATAGATATGTTGAATGGGGATGTGGTGGGAATCACCACCCCTGCATCCTTCAATCCTTGATGGCGAAAGTAATCTCTGCAATCCCTCCAGGAATGTGGTATTGGTTTTTCTTTACTATTTTCCTAGGTAGGGGCAGTTTAGTGGCTTGCATGTGGCATTTCCTACCATAACAGCCCTTACTACTCTTGTAAGGGAGCCAGTGAAGGGGTTCTGCCTGTTGTTGGGTATATATATTCCAATTATTCATTCAACATCTATGGAGATCACTAGAGGATACATTTGGGGACCCAGTGGACCCACTGTGAGATGAAGCTGGGCTAAGACTTCATTAATAACCTGAACACCGTACACATCCACACTGACTGGTGGGTCACAATGATGTTTGGGGTCTCCTGGAATTAGTTGTCAATTCAGAGCCAGTATTCAGTAATCCCCAAAAAGAGTGATTATTTCCATTTCTCCAATTAATAGTCATTCTCATAAAAGGCTAGGTAGGCTTTTATGATCCTTTTGGAGTAGGCTGATAGAAAGATTAACAGTATAAATCTTTGGAAGTGGGAGGTAGGACCAAGAAGGCAGAGTAGTCAGACACTTCCTGTGGTCCCTCTTACAACAAAGACCCAAAAAAAAACAAGTGAATTGATTATATATGACAATCAAGGAGCCCTGAACATCAAAGGCAAAGGTGAGGAATTGGACTGAGTGCAACGAGGAGGGAGAGGTGGTTCAGAAGCAGTGAGGAGTTGCCAGACCTGACCTGGCTGGAACAGATACCCTGCAGCTGGCACACGTGGTGAGGCAAGCAGTGGTGCCTGGGATGCATTTTCCACATTGGGAGGGACTGAGCAGCAGAGAGTCTACTCAAGCCTCCAGAACCAGTGAAAAGCGGCACTCAATCAGCAAAAGATAAGTACATGTGTCTATCCTACCGTGTGGATCAAAAAACACACCTTTTGGGAAAAATCTCTCTCCCATTTACCTGGCCCCTGCCTGCTCTGCACTGGGTCCTGGGCCAACTTCAGCCATTGCTGGGTCCCCTGGGCCAGAAGTAAGGACAAGTCACATGCCCTGAGCCATTCTCTAGACTGAGAGGGAACAAATTAACAAACAGGAATAAATAACCTGCCAGCTCCTCTAAGCCAGGAACTTAGGGTAGGTGCAACTCCTTTGCCTAGACACAGGCATAAGGGGTCCAAGGACTTTGAATGCCTTTCACCCCTGCATAGACTTGTGTGGGCCCATTTCAACAGTGTAGGCCCTCATTAGCACAGTACAACAGGGTATATACTTGAAGTCTAACTTCAACTGTCAGCCCATTAAGCAGGGTCCTCACCTACTCACATCAGTGGCCTGAAGACTGGTGGCTCCACCCATGTCACCTAGCCACCCGTGACAGGGGTCTAAGAATAAGTGGTGCCTCCCAGTCCTTAACAACCAACAGCATTAGGTGCCCATAGTCTGACTGCAAAACCTACCCACAATGCGCTCTAGAGAACAGGGACATGATTTCCTCCCAGACATGCAGGGGAAGCTGTCAGCCCCCTGCATTGCTCAGCACATGACACCTTACTGCAGCCAGACACCTATGCCTATACCTATCACCCCTGCCCATCTAGGACTGTAGGTGAGAGTCTGTACCACAAACTTGGTGACCGACTACCTGAATATCTGAGCTGAAACCAAACAAGAAAATTAAACAGACTCCTGGGCTCACATACCTAGTAACAGATCTAACTACCAGTTGATAGGAAGTTAGGGCTTCAAAGGTGCCAATAATCAAACTAGCTCACACGAACAACCTATCTGGGCACATCAAAACAAAACAAAACAAGAAGCAAGGACACAGTAAGCAAACATAAAACAAATAAACATAATAACTTTTTGATGGCTCGTAGACAACAGTCAATATCAAATCACATAAAGAGGTAGACCATGATGGCTTCAGCAAGCTCCCAAAACAAAGAATCAAGAACTTTTCCAGAGGGAGAGAACTTTTGGAATTATTGGAAGTAGAATACAAAAGATTAATATACAGAACTCTTCACAAGATCAGGAAGGAGATCAAACAAAACACAGACCAAGCCAAGAAACAAACAGACAAAGCAATAGAGAACTTAAGAAGATTACAGAAGAGCTAATGACAAATTTAATAGGCTGCAAGAAGCCATTGAGAGACAGCAATCAGAAATCCAGAAGATTAACAAAAAAATTCCAGAATTAGACAACTTAATAGGAGCAGAATTGAGGCAATGGAAGTCAGAATTAGTAAGATTGAAGATAAAGCACTTGACAACTTATGTGAGGAAAAATCAGATAAAAGAATTTTAAAAAATGAAGAAACTCTAAGAATTATGTGGGACTCTATCAAGAGGAATAACCTACGAGTGATTAGAATACCAGAACAGGGTGGGGATAACAGAAAATAAAAAGAAAATTGTTGAGGATTTGTTGGCAGAAAACTTCCCTGATATTGTGAAAGATGAGAAGATATCTATCCAAGATGCTCGTTGAACTCCACATGAGGTAGATCTCAAAAGAAAGTCACCACGGCATATTATAATCAAACTTGTCAAAACCAAAGATAAAAAGAGAATTTTATGAGTGGCTACAAAGCAGAGTCAATAAGACTAAGCTTGGACTACTCAGCTGAATCCATGCAGGCAAGAAGGCAATGGGATGACATATAAAAAGACTTGAAGGAAAAAAATTGTCAGCCAAGAATTATATATCCAGCAAAAATGTCTCTCAAATAAGATGGTAAAATTTGGATATTTCCAGATAAACAGAATTTTAGGGAATTTGCAAAAACCAAACCAAAATTACAAGGAATATTAAAGGGAGTCCTCCGGTTAGAATATCAATAACATCAGATAACAACCCAAGACTACTACACAGGACAGAGCAACCAGATAGGGAAGACACAAAAACAAATCAAAGTTGGCATGCTGAAAATAGGGAAACAGAGACGTCAATATGTAAAAGGTGACAACATTAAAACAAAAAAGAGGGACTAAAAAAATGTAATCATAGATCTTTCATATGGAAAGGAAGACAGGTTGATATAAAGAAATAAAAGACTGGATTCAACTTAGAAAAATAGGGGTAAATATTAAGATAACCACAAAGGAAACTAACAATCCAACACATCAAAATAAAAAAAAACAAGAAAAACATAAAGACCCAGCGAATACAAAATCAACAACAATGAAAAAGATGAACAGAAAATACATAAAGAAAAGTGACTCAGCACAGAAAATTAAGTGGAGCAAAGAAACTGTGAACAACACAAAAAAAAAAAAGACATCAAAATGACAGCACTAAACTCATACCTATCAATAATTATGTTGAATGTAAATGGAATTAATGCACCAATAAAGAAACAGAGAGTGGCAGAATGGTTTAAAAAAAAAAAATCCACCTATATGTTGCCTACAAGCGACACACCTTAGACTTAAAGACACAAACAAGCTAAAACTCAAAGGATGGAAAAATTATATCAAGCAAACAACACTCAGAAAGAGCAGGAGTGGCAGTATTAATCTCTGACAAAAATAGACTTTAAAGTAAAATCCACCACAAAGGATAATGAAGGACACTATATAATGATTAAAAGGTCAAGACACTTGGAGAACACAACCATAATAAGTATGTACACACCCAATGACAGGGCTCCAAAATACATAAAACAAACTCTAACAGCATGAAAAAAGAGATAGACAGCTCCACAATAATAATAGGAGACTTCAACAAACCACTTGAGGTGAAGGACAGAACATCCAGAAAGAAGCTCAATAAAGACAAGGAAGATCCAAAAGCCACAGTCAACCAACTTGATTTCATAGACATACACAGAACACTCCACCCAACAGCAAACAAGTATACTTTCTTTTCCAAAGCACATGGAACATTCTCCAGAATAGGCCACATATTAGGCCATAAAGCAAGCCTTAATAGAAACCAAAGCATCAAAATATTACAAAGTATTTTTTCTGACCAGAAAGCCATGAAAGTAGAAATCGATAGGACAAACAGCAAGGAAAAAGAATCAGACACATGGAAACTGAACAACACCTTGCTCTAAAACTACTGGTTTACAGAAGAAATTAAGGATAGAATAAAGAAATCCACAGAATCAAATGAGAATGAAAACACATCCTACCAGAAACTTTGGGACGCTCAGGGGTCAATTTATAGGAATAAATGCACACATCCAAAGTGAAGAAAGGGCCAAAATCAAAACATTAACCCTACAACTTGAACAAATATAAATAGGGCAGCAGAAGAAGACTTTGGGCACCAGAAGAAAGCAAATAATCAAAACAAAAGCAGAATTAAATGAAATAGAGAATAGAAAACAAATTGAAAGAGTTAATAAGACCAAAAGCTGGTTCTTTGAAAATATCAACAAAATCAATAAACTGCTGGCCAAACTGACAAAAGAAAAACAGAAGAAACAAATAACCTGAATAAGAAATGAGATGGGTGATATCACAACAGACCCAACTGAAATTAAAAGTATCATAACAGGATACTATGGAAAATTGTACTCTAACAAATTTGAAAACCTAGAGGAAGTGGACAAATTTCTAGAAACACACTACCTACCTAAATTAACACAAACAGAGGTAGAATAACTAAATGAACCTGTAACAAAATAAGAGATTGAAAAGGTAATTTAAAAACTTCCAACAAAAAAAAGCCCTAGCCGGGATGGTTTCACTGCAGAATTCTACCAAACTTTCAGAAAAGAGTTAACACCACTACTACTAAAGGTATTTCAGAGCATAGAAAAGGATGGAATACTCACAAACTCATTCTATGAAGCTAGCATAACCCTGATACCAAAACCAGGCAAAGATACCACAAAAAAAGAAAATTACAGACCAATAGCTCTCATGAACATTGATGAAAAAATCCTCAACAAAATTCTAGCAATAGAATTCAGCAACATATCAAAAAAATAATTCACCAGGACCAAGTGGGATTTATACCAGGTATGCAGGGATGGTTCAACATTAGAAAAACAATCAATGTAATCCATCACATAAAACAAAAGACAAGAACCACATGATCTTATCAATTGATGCAGAAAAGGCATTTGACAACGTCCAACACACATTCCGTATAAAAAAACTCTCAGCAAAATAGGAGTAGAAGGGAAATTCCTCAACATAGTTAACGGCATTTATACAAGGCCAACAGCCAACATCATCCTAAATGGAGGCAGTCTGAAAGCATTGACCTTGAGAACGGATACCAGACAAGGATGCCGTTTACCACCACTATCATTCAACATTGTGCTGGAGGTCCTAGCCAGAGCAATTAGGCTAGAAAAAGAAATAAAGGACACCCAGATTGGTAAGGAAGAAGTAAAAGTATACCTATTTGCAGATGACACGATCTTATACACAGAAAACCTGAAAGAATCCACAAGAAAACTACTAGAACTGATAGAAGATTTTAGCAAAGTATCAGGATACAAGATAAACATATAAAAATCAGTTTGATTCCTCTACACCAAAAAAGAGAACTTCCGAGAGGAAATCACCAAATCAATACCATTTACAATAGCCCCCCAAAAGATAAAATACTTAGGAATAAATCTAACCAGAGACGTAAAAGACCTATACAAAGAAAACTACAAGACACTACCACAAGAAACTAAAAGAGACCTACATAAGGGGAAAAACATACCTTGCTCATGGATAGGAAGACTCACCATTGTGAAAATGTCGATTCTACCCAAAGTGATCTATAGAGAAAATGCAATCCTGATGTGAATTCCGACACTCTTTTTTAAGTAGATGGAGAAACAAATTACCAACTTCACATGGAAAGGGAAGAGGCCCCAGAGAAATAAAGCATTAGTGAAGAAGAAGAACAAAGTGGGAGGCCTCACACTACCTGATTTTAAAACCTATTATACCGCCATGGTAGTCAAAACAACCTGGTACTGGTACAACAACAGATACATAGACCAATGGAACAGAATAAAGCATCCAGCTGTAAATTCATCTACCTACGAGCAGCTGATATTTGACAAAGGCCCGAGGTCCATTAAATGGGGAAAAAACAGTCTCTTTAACAAATGGTTCTGGCATAACTGGATATCCATCTGTAAAAAACTAAAACAAGACCTATACCTCACACCATGCACAAAAACTAACTCAAAATGGATCGAAGACCTAAATATAAAGTCTAAAATGAGAAAGATCATGGAAGAAAAGGTAGGACCATGCCAGGAGCCCTAATGCATGGCCTAAACAGAATACAAACCATAAGTAACAATGCACAAACACCAGAAAAGAAACTGGATAAATGGGAGTTCCTAAAAATCAAACACTTATGCTTATCAAAAGACTTCACCAAAAGAGTAAAAAGACAACCTGCACACTCGGAAAAAAATTTTGGCTACGACAAATCTGATCAGGGCCTAATCTCTAAACTCTACAAGATACTGCAGAACCTCAACAATAAAAATACAAATAACCCATTTACAAAATGGGTAAAGGGTATGAGCGGGTACTTCACCAAAGAAGATAGTCAGGTGGCTAACAGATATATGACAAAATTCTCATGATCATTAGCTATTAGAGAAATGCAAATCAAAACTACAATGAGATACCATCTCACCCCAGCAAGGCTAGCATTAGTCCAAAAAACACAAAATAATAAATATTGGAGAGATTGTGGAGACACTGGATCACTTATACACTGTTGGTAGGAATGTAAAATGGTACATCCACTTTGGAAATTGATTTGGTGCTTCCTTAAAAAGCTAGAAAGAGAAGTATCATACGATCCAGCAATGACACTCCTTGGAATATATCCTAGAGAAATAAGAGCCGTCACATGAATAGATATATGCACACCCATGTTCACTGCAGCATTGTTCATGATATCAAAAAGATAGAAACAACCTAGGTGCCCATCAATGGACGGATGGATAAACAAATTATGGTATATTCACACAATGCAATACTATGCAACGATAAAGAACAATGATGAATTTGTGAAACATCTCACAACATGGATGAATCTGGAAGGCATTATAGTGAGTGAAATTAGTCAGTCACGAAAGGACAAATATTGCATAAGACCACTATTATAAGAACTCAAGAAAAAGTTTAAAGACAGAAGAAAACATTCTTTGATGGTTACAAAGGTGGACAGGGAGGGACAGGGGTATTCACTAACTAGCTACTAGATAAGAATTATCTCAGGTGAAGGGAAGGACAGCACACATTACAGGGAAATTCAGTGCAACTGGACTAAACCAAAAGCTAAGAAGCTTCCTGAATGCAACCAAAGACTTAGAGGGACAGAGAAGCAGGTGTGAGGGTCTGGGGACCATGAATTCAGGGGACATCTAGGTCAACTGGTGTAACAAAGTTTATTAAGAAAATGTTCTGCATCCCACTAGTGATTTGCATCTAGGGTCTTAAAAGCTAGCAAGTGGCCATCTAAGATGCATCAGTTGGTCCCAACCAATATGAAGCAAAGGAGAATGAAGAACACCAAAAACACATGGAAAATATTAGCCCAAGAGACAAAAGGGCCACGTAAACCAGAGACTGCATCAGCCTGAGACCAGAAGAACTAGATAGTGCGCAGCTACCACCAATGACCACCCTGACGGGGAACACACCAGAGAATCCCTGACAGAGCAGGAGAAAAGTGGTGTGCAGAACTCAAATTCTAGTAAAAAGACCAAGCTTAATGGTGTGACTGAGACTGAAGAGACCCCAGAAGACTTGGCCCCCAGAATCTCTGTTCGCCCAAAACTAAAACCATTCCCGAAGCCAACTCTTCAGACAAAAATTAGACTGGACTATAAGACATAAAATAATACTTGTGAAGAGTGTTCTTCTTAGCTCAAGTAGATATATGAGTCTAAATGGGCAGCTCCAGTCTGGAGGCGAGATGACAAGGCATAAATGGACAGGATCTAGTTGAATGGACACGGGAAATCTGAGGTGAAAAGGAGAAGTGTGTTATCACAGTATGGGGAGTGCAGCTAGGGTCACATAGCAGTGCGTGTATAAAGTTTTGTATGAGAAACTAACTTGAACTATAAACTTTCATTTAAAACACAATTAAAAAAACATCTTTGGATGTGTAGTGGGGTCTTTCCTCAAGGGGATAAAGCCTCCCCTTCATCCAAGAGGTTGTGGGCCTGTAAGTTGCTCAAGTCTGAGAACTGGTTGAGGGGCCGTGATTCTCTATTCTGGCAATTCGAGTTACACTGCTGTTCGCTTGACCTAGAATTCTTCCCCTTATACAGATCAAATAAATATTTAGCAGATTTCCCGTCTATTTCACTCCTAGGAACACCATGATTAAGTGGTCTATGCCATAAGTCCATACGAGTCAGGCTGTTCTGCTTACTGCTTTGACTCCACTGTCCATTATGGCAAGCACGTCCACCTTGTCTTTGTCAACTGAGTGCTGCCACTTGGCTTCTACCACCATGGGGTCTAATCAGTCCCAATATAGTTGGGTGTCTTAATTCAGTTAGGGCAGTTCCCACTGTCAAATCTGACTTACATAAAATAGCAATCACAGCAATCTTCAAGGATACTGGGGCTCCCTTCAAATTTATTCCTCACTATCTGGGAAAAAGTATGTCCTCTGGGCTCTCTACGTGTGGGTCTGTGAATCTAACCTGAAAAATCCACTGTAACTTGCTGATTTCCCTAAGCGTTTGGATACCTTCTTTTAGAGCATACCAGGTATGTCTGGAACTTCAACTTGGTTTAGTGTAGTCCACTGTGCAATCCGTGCTTTGGTGAACCAACCAAATAAACTATTAGATCCTTTCCGAACCTCTCAAGCTGAAACATTAAATGAAGGATCTGTGCTTCTTGGGCCCATCTCAATGAGCTCAGACTGATCTAACTTCATGTTTCTTGCACCATTACCCCACACCCTTAATAGCCATTCCCGTACATATTTCCCAGGTTTCTGTTTGTACATATAAGAAAAGTCTAGTAGTTCTTTTGGAATGTAGCATACCTCCTTCTGGGTCACACTTTGTACTTCACCTTTTGGGGCTCGCTGAAACTTAAGTCTAGTTATAGGTCTAGAAGCAAAAATGGGTGGTGGGGATATGTTCTGAGAACATTTCACAATGTCTTGAAAGGCATCTGCCTCTGGCGATGCCCCAGGCAATGACTCAGACACTGTCCCAGTCAGTATCTCAGACAAAGGCTCTTCAGACACAGCTGTGGTAATCTCAGATGAAGGTGTAGTGACTAATGGTTTTACTGGGGAGGGTGGCTTAACAGAAAAAGATGGTGTCATATCTTCAGATG
Source organism: Trichechus manatus latirostris (assembly GCF_000243295.1). Classification (NCBI taxonomy): domain Eukaryota; kingdom Metazoa; phylum Chordata; class Mammalia; order Sirenia; family Trichechidae; genus Trichechus; species Trichechus manatus. Next base: position 13,692,043 of record NW_004443978.1, read on the forward strand.
GGAGTGAGAGAGCTGGTTTTGTTGGCAGGAACGATTCAACAAAATTTAGGGGCTCACCTGATTCCTGATTATATCCCCATCCCAAGTTTCCTGATCCCATTTCTTTCCAATCAATGCCCTCACATCAACTTTAGACACCGTTCAGAGTTTGAGAATTTAATTGGCATTGTAATTCAGCCCCTCTTATGATAAGATTCTGGGGTTATTTTTGACAATATCAGCTCTGTTACTATAAGAAACAAGGCTTTCTTTCAGGGCACGAGTAAAAACTTTGAGGCTCTTTATGTGGTGCTTGATCTGTGACTCTGAAGCCCTGATCTCATCTCTTTTTTTTTTGATCACTTTTTCTAGGAAAAGTAGGAACAACCACCTAGCTTCCTCATGCTTCTCATTCTGACAAAATTGTACAAAAGTATCAAACACGTGATCCCCAGAGTCTTGTGTCTCACCAATACTTGATCATATTGTTTTGCCACCTCATGCCATGGATTAGCAGTACCCTCTTTATTACCGGAAGCAGAGCCCTGAACATCTTTAAAACCAACTAGACTTGAAAGCCAATTTAGAAAACTCATTCTTACAGTTTTGTTTCTCTAAAACCACTCTCGGTACCGAATGTCTTAGGCTGAGTTCTCTAGAGAAGCAAAACCAGTAAAACGTATAAATATATACCTATATATGTATATATATGTGTATATATATATATGCGTATATATATATATATGTATATATATATATTTTTTTTTTTAGAGAGAGAGAGAGACAGATGGAAATATTTTCTCAAGGAAATGACTCAACATGGCTGGAGAGGCTGCCAAGTCCCAAGTCTGTGGATCAGGTGTCAGGCAGGAAGTTTCTCCTGACTCATGTAGCTGCAGAGGCTGACAAACCCAAGATCAGTAGGTCAGAAGGCAGACTGCTGGCTCATAGGTTGTGGAAGCTGACAAATCCAAAATTGGCAGGTAAAATAGCAGCCTACTGGCTCACAGGCTGCAGAGGCCGATGAAGCCCAAGATCACAGGCAATACGTCAGGCCACTGGCTCAAGTACCAAGAAACAGAGGTTAGATAATGATGAGCTACATAAAAGATCCAGAGTGAGAAAAAACCAGCAAGCTTTGCTAAAGCATCCATATATATTGGATGCAGGCCACATCTCCAAGGAAACTCCCCTTATAATTGATTGGCTGATCACATCATGAAAGTGATTACATCATATCCCAAAATGGAGGATAACTACATCATTACATAACTGCCAAATTACATCATTAAATAACTGTCAAGTTACATGATTACATAACTGCAAAAGTACATCATTACATAATTGCCAAGCCACTGAGAATCATGGCCCAGCCAAGTTGACACACAACCTTAACCATCACAGTATGTAAATACTGGAAGTATGCAACACACAAAATCATGTTTAGCTGCATCTTTTTGATTAGTTGAAATGCAAGAGAAACATAAATGGACCTTTCAGGGATCTGTTTTTTAAATACTATTCTGAGAATCAGGTAGGAGGATGAGATTGTCACAAATGTGTGTCAATAAAATGTGGTCTAGGCATGGTTCCAGTTAGAGCAGGGTGTTCCATTGCATGTACCAGAGCTCCTTAGGGCAGGAGAGGGCACAGGGTGGAGGAGGTTGTCCAGAAAACAGAGGCAGGGAGGTTCAGAAAAGACTACTTGATGAAGGTTCAAGGAACTAAAGGGTGTGGTGGGGAGTGGCTTAGGTATATCCCTCTAACACATTTAAGGTCTATTTAGCAGATAAGGCTTCTTTATTGGAATGATTTCTCTTGAAATGCTGCGATTTCACAGAACAACTAGAATAAGAGAGTATTGGGGCTCTCTTATCTTTAGCTGTCACCTTCTTACTATGCTTTGATTAGAGAATTAAGGAAAGGAAATTAAGGAAAATACTTGCTGGTTTTCCTAAGAAATATTTGTAACAGAGCATAGTAACATTCAAATCAATGTACATATTCACACAATGGGCTACTGCAAGCTTTCGTGCTGCATGCAATGTACATAATTTTATTGGCAGTGGATAAAACAACAACAATAAAATGTTATTTTAATTAAGAGAAACACTATTCTGGTTTAACCATGTGAGAGCCTTATTTCTGTTTAACCATGTGAGAACAAATGATGTTAATTTGGTTTTAAAACGACAGGGCAAAGTACATATATTCTACTTCTCAGCGGAAAAATAAGATCTGTAAGACTGAAAAGAAACATGCCAAGGCATTGTAGTCATTTTGATAGTACAATGATGGGAGGTTCTTCTTTTCCAAATTTTCTACAGTAAGTTTATTTACTTTTTGTGTAGCATTATTTTTAAAAGTAATCTTGTGGTTTTTATTTTGGAATTCTTCAATTGTCAATAATGAAAATGTTGTTAGGTATATTTTCTAATAATGTAATGTGGTTGTCATCCATTGAATTGTGTCCCCCAAAAATATCTGTCAACTTGGCTAGGCCATGATTCTCAGTATTGTGTGATTGTCCACGATTTTGTCATCTGATATGATTTTCCTAGGTGTTGTAAACCCTACCTCTATGATGTTAATGAGGTAGGATTAGAGGTAGTTATGGTAATGAGGCAGGACTCAATCTACAAGATTAGGTTGTGTCTTAAATCAATCTCTTTTGAGATATAAAAGAGAGAAGCAAGCAGAGAGACAGGGGACCTCATACCACCAAGAAAGTAGAGCCAGAAGAACAGCGTGTCCTCTGGATGTGGGATACCTGCACTGAGAAGCTCCTAGAGCAGGGGAAGATTGATGACAACGACCTTCTCCTAGGGCTGGCAGACAGAGAAAGCCCTCCCCTGAATTTGAACTTCTAGCCTCCTAGACTGTGAGAAAATAAATTTATCTTTGTTAAAGCTGTCTACTTGTGGTATTTCTGTTGTAGCAGCACTAGATAACTGACAATGGATAAGCTGTCTCTTTAAATTTGATTATGCTGTAGTTAAAAATTGATTTTCTTGTATTTACAAGGTGCTTAGATGAAGGTTTATCCCTGGGGCTACATCTTTCTTTCTCAGATTTGCCATGTCACTTTGATAGTTTGCTAACTGAAAACTTGCATTCCCTAAATTTCATCAAGTTAGAAATGAGTTTCTTTAGCAGAATCATTTTCCAGATTCAAATATAAAATGAGTTTGGGTTCCCATGTATTTATAAGAAAGGCAATTATTTTTAAACTTGGAGCATATAAAATCATATTAATGATAATGTACTTTAAAGTTATGTCAAAAACATTGTATCATTAATATCCAGTAAACAAATAAACTTAACTTGGGGGAAGGACACTTATGAGGCAGTACTTTCACATTAGCTTTTCTGAGAAATTAGCTAAGTTAAACAGTAGTGACTAAACCACAGTGAATAAACCCTAGACAGATTACAATGAATGTCACTAAAGTTTGTTTTTTCTTTCATGTTCTGCTTTGTCAGGAACTCACTGTGAAAAGTACATGTTAGAAAAGGTTAAATTTAAGACTATTTTACTTTGCATAAGCATGTTAGTAAAGGAATTACCTTACGAATGGTTTTCATTGTGAATTTGGGAATAAAGCAAACATTTTCTCTCATTGGCTAATGGATTTATGATTTACAACAGTGAACATCGATTTATGCAAGGGTTTGGCAAACATTTATGCTGCCGTTTCCAGGAAACTTTCTTCTTACCTGGGAAATGTGAGTAAATATATAGTTGTGATCAATATTTGTACATTGGAATGCTCCCTTTCCTACTGATTAAACTGGAAAGAGCTTAAATTTTGTAGAAAGGATGTTTACAAGGATACATCATGAGTTCTTTTTTAAACATTGTAAAGGAGTTAATGTGTTTCTCTGAGTTCGTCTTATGATTCTACAGGATGTTAATAGCTGTTCTTGCAAAAAGACTATTATGGTCAAAGATAAATTTAAGAAACTCTGTGGTATGGTTGAACAGGTTTCTTTACTTAAAGATTTCTCAGAAAACTTAGTATGTCGATGTACATTTTTAATTTCCAAGAGGAGTACATAGAAACAACATTTTCCCCCGCTTGTTTGATCACATAAACCTTGCAGATTAGTGTTCTAAGAACATACTTTGGAAAACTCTGAGTTAATGTATGTTTCCAAGTTCAAATAATTTAAGTCCCATCTCCCATCCTCATTTCATTATGCCTGAGAGTCATCTGGCCACTGTTCCTGTGTATATTTCATATTATCATTTTGAGACCTCCCAAACAAATGCTTCCATATTCTGCTAAAGATAAAAAAAAAAAAACCTCAATATGCAATGATTAATTTTTCCCTAAAATGTGATCTTACAGAATATAAATATCACACTAAGGTCTTTTTTTAACTTAAATTATTTGATTATAAAGTTAACACCTAAGAGAAAGCTGGGTATTTGTAGGCAATTAGTACAGTGTTATTTTTCCAACAAAGTAAATGTTGACTTTTCAATAAACAAGGAAAATTTTCAGAAGGAATATGTTTGTATACACGTGTTTGTAAAATAAATCAAATAAAGGAACAAAGTTTGGGAAAAGATACTTGGATAGTAATCACTTCTGTCTCAACCTTCTTGACTTGCATATATATGAACAATATATACTTGAATATATATGAGCAATCCAGATATTGTAACCATGCGATTACATTTCATTTCAAGGGCATCCAACCTGTTTCCAGCTACCTGCAAGCTGCCAGATGTACAAACAGCACCATGTTAAGTGTAAAATAGGGGCTTCAGTAAAAAGCACCTCTCTATTTACTAATTAGGCCTAGACTTGTAGATCAAAATATATCTTAAGAGTTAAAGTCTTTTAGCAGAATTTTAACCATCAGAGATTTTAAGTATATTTTAAAAAGTGGCTTAGTGATAGTGTCTGACTTCCTCTAACTTCATGAGGGGAGAAAGTCATTATCAGCATCAACAGCCCAAAGCTGTTTCTTATGAGGCAGAGGTCAGACATACTTCCACCCTCCAACCTTTTCACCAATTTCCATACCAGCCATTCCTCCCGTGGCACTCTTTTCTTCTCTGCTAGGTTCAATAGTTCATTGCAAAGGCCACACAGTACTCACAGACAATATTCACGATTATGGGGTTTATTAGGGAAGTAATAGGTTACAATTCAGGATCACAATACTAAGGATACAGTTCTTCTGTCAGGACGGCATCTCAGCCGTACCCAGAGGCGGATCTCTCCCTTTTGGCCCCTCGGCCTCTTAGGCCCTCAGCCCCTCCACCCCTTGGGCCTCTTGGGCAGGCCTGGCCTCTGTCCTGGTCAGGCAAGTGTTACAAAACTCTTTAGTTCCACTGATAAGTGCCCAGAGGCACTCCACTCTGCCAGTAAGTCTCAGCCCGAAGGCACTCAGCTCTCTAGATCCATGAGTGGGCAAGCCTAGCTCTGCCAAGTGCCCAGAGGTACCCAATACTGCCAGCAAACCTCCGGCCTAAAGATGCTCAGCTTTCTTGCTCAGTGGGCTGAGAAGCCCACTGCATCATCGCTTGTCAGTCTCCTCTTTCTGCTGCCTCTGTTGCTTCCATTTCTTTGCTGCTGCTTCTCACTGCTTCTCACCTTCTCTGGTGTTACAGCTTTCTCTCTGTGCCTCCTGGGTCTAAGATGTTCTAAGCACAGGAACCTTGGGTCCAAACGATATGCTTCACTCCTGGCTCTTCCTTCTTAGTGGTAATGAGGTCTCTCTCTCTTCTTGTTTCTCTTTCCTTTTAGCTCTTGTTAGATAAAAGGTATGACTCAAGTAAGGGTGTGACTTGAATAAAAGTGGCAAGGGTGGTGACATGAGTCAGATCCTAGTAAAGGCAGTGACTCGAGATACATCCCATCCTCATTAACATATAACTGCCTCACTAACATAATGGACAAACCACTCCCAAATGGGACCATAACCATAGGCATAGAGGCTAGGATTTACAACACACTACAAAATGGGGATCAGATCACAAAATGGAGAATGACTACCTCATTACATAACTGCCAAATTATATCATTAAAATCATGGCCCAGCCAAGTTGACATATAATCCATCACAGGTTCTATACACTTTACTTGCATATTCCAACCCAATTATTGTGTGACAGTCACAAAGACTATGTCTAGAAGGGCCATATTAACTAATTTACTGCACCACTCTATAGTATGCCAGGTCAGCAGGTACAAGAAAAGATCATGTTTATTGGTAGAAATGAAAATATATCCACTGCCGTTAAGTTGATTCCGACTCATAGCAACCCTATAGGACAGAGTAGAACTTCCCCATAGAGTTTCCAAGGAGTACCTGGTAGATTTGAACTGCCGACCTTTTGGTTAACAGACATAGCTCTTACCCACTACTCCACCAGGGTTTCCACTGAAAATATAGTAGAGTTAAATGATTGAAATATGTAGATAATTATATTAGTTTTTGACATACCAGGAGTAGTGAATATTATTTACCCCCTACCATCTTTTTCTTTTTTTTTTATTCCTGGTAACTTTCTCTTGTTTTTGGTTTGAATATAAACCAATCATCACATCACAAGCCATAGTGATAGGTTCAGGGATGCCAATGTGATTGATACTTAAACTGGTCCAATTAGAGTGAACCTCAGGAGTTTTAAGAGAGCCAGAAAACATTGTCATATATATATATATATATATGTCAAACTTGAATCTGTGAAGTTATGAAGCTCTACCTTCCATGTTGGGTAAGCTGGAATGCTAAGGGCCAACACTTAAGTTCAAAATAAAGCCATAATAGAGACTAACAGAAGAATTTTAAAGAGGAAGTGTGGGTGCCAATTGCATAGTTTGAGTTGTGAATCAGCTTTACCTGAAGCCAGTCCTACTCCTAGAACTTTCTGCTCAGATTAGTTAAACCTCTGCTTCAAGTGCAAGCCTTTATAAATAGCCTTGTACACCGTGGTAGCATTAACAGGAGAGCTATTCTTCTGACCAGCAATGTGAAATTGAGGAATAGTACCATCCAAGGGAGGAGCCAACCAGAAAATTCTTCATTATCCTTTTCTACAATGTTTGGCTGAGTTCTGTTTAGGATTATTGTGGGGAAGTTGTGTTTTGATCGAGGCAGTGTCGTTAGTAAGAATTCTTCTTTCTCCTAGGCTGTGGAATGACATGGCAACAGAAGAGGAACAACAGTCATACACAGGATATCTTAGTTATCTAGTGTTGCTATAAGAGAAATACCACAAGTAGATGGCTTTAACAAAGAGACATTTATTCTCTCACAGTTCAGGAGGCTAGAAGTCCGAATTCAGGGTGCCAGCTCAAGGGGAAGGCTTTCTTTTCTGTTGGCTATGGAGGAAGGTCCTTGTCATCAATCTTCTCCTGCTCTAGGAGCTTCTCAGTGCAGGGATGCTAGGTCCAAGGGATGCGCTCCCCTCCTGGTTCTTCATTCTTGGTGGCATGGGCTCCCCTTCTCTTTGCTTGCTTCTCTTTTTTATATCTCAAAAGAGATTGACTCAAGATACAACCTAATCTTGTAGATTGAGTCCTGCCTCATTAACATAACTGCCTCCAATCCTGCATCATTAACATCATAGAGGTAGGATTTACAACATCTAGGAAAATCACATCAGATGACAAAATGGTAGACAATCACACAGTACTGGAAATCATGGCCCAGCCAAGTTGATGCACATTTTTGGGGGACACAATTCAATCCATAACACAGGGGGACCCTTTAAACTTTTGAGTTCTAAAATGCTAGTGTTCCCAAGCTCCAACCTTTATTCATGAGGCTTAAGCTAGAAGGATTTTTTTTTGATATCTTTCATATCATAGCTGCAGAGACTGATCTGGGCATCTATGAAGGACTCTGGGGAGCCCCAAGACTGAGGCTGATAGTGAGGCAAACATTACAGCAGAAACAGTTCTGCTCAGCCAATATCTCATTCACTATCTCATATTTCCCAGCATCTCTTGCAATTCAGTTGGAGCCACATGACTAGTTCTGGCCAAAGAGCCATGAACAGAAGTAATATGTGTCATTTCTTGATAAAGCTGATATATTCCTGTTATCACTCTCTTCCTAAGGCGTGGTGTCCATGGAAGCCATATTTTGAGATACAGCCTAAAAAGAAGAGGCAGTCTGTCAGTCTGGTCACTGAGTACCCATATGGAACACATCCACTTCCTGACCAGTTAGACATATAATGAGAGCAAGAGGAAAATTTTGTTGTATTGAAAATGCAGTGTTAGTGTGTTATGTGGCATAGCCTGAATAATGCATCAGCTGACTAACGCGTCAACATAGAAAGGAGCTGTGTAAAGGCGTGTCCTCTATCCTAAAGGCCTAAACACTGGAAATCTCCATTTTACTGGGAAAGAAACAAAAAGGATGAGAGGTATGACATTTTCCTGAAACTCTCAAAGGGACTTTTAAAGTATATGCAAATTCTTGCCCCGATGGGGAAATGGTAGGGAAAGTGGGAGATAGAAAATCCACAGGAAAGGTAGGGCTTTCCCTTAAAGCTCCAGACTTGTAGTTCATATCCCACTAAAGTCAGCAGGAGATTTAGCTGCCCCAGTATACTAACGTCTTCTTGAATTGTTTCAGAATTCATGAACCAGTGAGCCACAGACATATTTAGCGTGATAACACAGTATTTTTTTTAATGGAATTAAACTTGACGATATTTAATATTCAGGGGATTTCACACAAAAACCTGAATTTCCAGCTTCTCTTGGAATGTGGGGAGAGGTGGTGACTCTGAGTCCACATTCTGACATGGTAACCATTGGCTGGAGCAGAGGAATGGCCTCCCCTTTCAGTGGGAGGATCGAATTTCTCTTTTACTATGATCCTCACCATAAGCTTCACTCATGTGGTACCACCTGGCTGTTGAAGGTATTTGATTTTGTGGCTTTTAAAGAAGCTCTCTAGGATACAATTCTCCCCTACTTAAAAATTGCCAGGCAACTTTGGCAGCCACATTGAAGCCTGTAACTTGCTGCTAGTGTAGCCCTTAATGCACCACAGAGGGAAATCATTAAAAGGTACCCGATAATCTTGAAAGAGTTAAAACACATGGGAGAGGTTCCTGATTTAGTACTCCCAGGGAGTGGTTTATATACTTTGATAATCTGGCACAAACACGAATGTGTTCATGGGAGTTATTTGCATTTTGTATTATTCCCAGGTGTTGGGAGCTGTTTTCTACATCCCATATGCTGGATGGCATGGAGGCCATGCCTGGGGCTTTAGCCCAGCTTTCTGGAGTAAGCTTGCCTGACATGAACACTCAGCTATTCACATCATCTGAGTCGATTATTCTGACTTCTCAGTTTTATGACCTGATTCTTCTTCTCTTCGTGGATGAAAGAGAACAATATTTTAATATAATCATAAAATAATAAAGCCTTGACTAAATTGTACTTGCCACTCATAAAAATTCCAAATATTTACTTTAAGTGTGAATTGAAACCAAGTATTTTTAACTAGGGTTAGTATATTCAAATAATTTTCTCAAGAAAGACATGCCAGTTATCTAAAACAGGATAAAATGCTGAAAATCTGTTTCTATCAGTCATTAGTATGCTTAGTAAAATATCAAAAACACTTTTTTTTAAAAAAAGAAAAAGGCTTGGCTGACTTCAGAATTTTTTTTTTTTCATGATGAGAATAATTTGAGATATAGAGCATATTTCAGTTTGTTGAACAGATAAGTGTAAGCAGACAACATTTTCACATAATACTGATATCTGGATAACTGTGAAAGGAAACAGTATAACTATGGTAAATTACTTGACAATTGGAAGAAAACTGCTTTGAGTGTTAGAGGACGACATACAGATAAAAAGGTGAAGTTTTGAGATAAGCTGCAGAGTGATGTTTATTCACACAAATGATTAACTGAAGTGTATTTTATTGGGCTTAGTGATAAGGAGCCCTGGTGGCACAATGGTTAAGCCCTTGGCTGCTCAGCAAAAGGTTGTCAGTTCGAACCCACGGCAGAAAGAACTGGTGACCTGTTTTCATAAAGATTAAAGCCAAGAAAGCTCTGCGGTGACATGCGGGGTCGATATGAGTCAGAGTCATCTTGAGGGCACCTAACAACAACAGCAATAAGATATAAATGATAACAGGGTAAACTACTGGGAATGTCAAGAGGTGTTCCCATTTTAATGGCAAATAAATACAAAGGTAGGGTGGAGTTAGAAGGAAGGTATAAGATTGGAAACTTTAGTCTTAGTCATACAATGAGTGAAATCAATTTCTCACATACCAGGACTATATTTTTTTTTTTCTTTTTATTGTACTTTAGATGAAGGTTTACAGAACAAATAGTTTTTCATTAAACAGTTAGTACACATATTGTTTTATGACAATGGTTAACAACTCCACGACATGTCAACACTGTCCCTTCTCAACTTTGGGTTCCCTATTACCAGCTTTCCTGTCCCCTCCTGACTTCTAGTCCTTGCTGAGACTGTATTTTTAATGGCATTTTACGAATGAGTAAATGTATACCAACTGAATGGATTACTTTTAGGAATCAGCTGGTATGGTAATAATTGATTAAACTGATGTCGTGTTTTCCCTACCTTCCCCTTGGCCTTAAGCAGATGTCTCACTTTCTCATAGCATTGTAGTGCAAAAAGAAGCCCAGAGGTCACTTGGTCGAATCACTTCACTTTACAGACGAGACAAATGAGGCCACAGGGATAGTAAATGACGGGAAAAGGAATTCCTAACTCTAAACCTAGTGTGGTTTATTCTACAATAGAACTCTATCTTCTTTTAAAATTTATTACATTGCTGTGAAATGTATATAGCAAACAGTTTGCCATTTTAACCACTTTTATGTGTACAATTCAGTGACATAAATTATATTCACCATATTATGCAACCATCACCACTATCCATTTGCAGAAACTTTATATCACCCCGAACAGAAACTCAGTACCCCTTCAACAGTAACTTTCATTCCCTGCTCCCTCCAGATCCTGGTAACCACTGATAAACTTTTCTGCCTCTGCACATTTGTCTATTCTAGATATTTCATCTATGTCAGATCCTACAACATTTGTCCCTTTGTGTCTGACTTATTTCGCTCAGCATCCATGTTGTAGCATGTATCAGAATTTAATTTATCCTTATGGCTGAATAATATTCCATTGCATTACATACCACATTTTGCTTGTCCATTCAACTGTTGATAGATAACTCAGGTTGTTTCCACCTTTTAGCTATTATGAATAATGCTGCAATGAATATTGCCATACACGTATGTATCTGTTTGAGTCCCTGCTTTCAATATTTTTGGTATATACCTAGCAGTGGAATTTCTGGGCCATATGGTAGGTAATTCTAGGGGCCCTGGTGACGCAGTAGTTAAGATCCCAGCTGCTAACCAGAAGACTGACGGTTTTAACCCACCAGCTACTCCTTGGAAGCCCTATGGGGCAGTTCTACTTTGTCCTATAGGGTCTCTATGAGTTGAAATTGACTAGTCAGGCAATGGGTTTGGTTTTTGGTTATGGTAATTCTGTGTTTTATTTTTTGAGGAACTGCCAAACGGTTTTCCACACCAGCTGCACCATTTTGCATTCCCACCAACAATGTATGAGGTTTCTATTCACTATACACCCTCACCAACACTTGTTGGTTTCTGTTTTTTCCTTTTGTAATAGCCATCCTGTGAGGTGCTACCTCATTGTGGTTTTGATTTGCATTTCCCTAAATGACTGACAACCTCGAGTATCTTTTCATGTGCTTATTGGCTATTTTTTGGAAACCCTGGTAGTGTAGTGGGTAAGAGCTACAGCAGCTAACCAAAAGGTCAGCAGTTCGAATCCACCAGGAAACCCTATGGAGCAGTTCTACTCTGTCCTATAGGGTAGCTGTGAGTCAGAATTGACTCGACGGCAACAGGTTTGGTTTGGGTTTGGTTTTATTGGCTATTTATGTATTTTCTTTGGAGAACTGTCTCTCCAAGTCCTTTGCCCATTTTTAAACTGGATCATTTGCCTTTTTGCTGTTCACTTGTAGGAGATCATTATATATTCTGGATATTAAGCTTTCATCAGATACATGGTTTACAAATATTTTCTCCCATTGTGTAGGTTGTCTCTTCATTTTGTTGATAAAGTCTTTTGATGCACCAAAAATTTTCATTAATAAAGTCTAATTCATATATATATACATATATACACACATATATACATATAGACACATATATATACATATATGTATATAGTTGTTGTTGCTGCTCTTGCTTTTGGTGTCATATCTAAGAATTCATCATCAAAAACAATGTCTTGAAGTTTTACTCCTATGTTTTCTTCTAAGAGTTTTAGTTCTTATATTTAGGTCACTGATCCATTTTGAATTAATTTTCTTATATAGTGTAAGATATAGAACACTATCTTTTCCTCTCAAGACACTACTAAGAGAATACCAGGTGATATCCATGACTGATTTACTGCTTAGCTGACAATTCTACTTTCTATTTCTCAAGACACTACAAGAAAAAAGATCTTATAGTTTGAAAATGCCTGACAATGATTGGTATTTTATTTAATATACCAAAATAGTGATCTCAGGTGAGTGTACATATTCACTTATCACATCAGGCACTCCAAACAATTATCTATATGAGAAAAATGTATTAGGAAATAATCATCATTTATTCATGAAGCTTGCTGGACTTTATTCAGGATTACATATGTGTTTATAATTTAATCTATATAGTGAAGCTGAAAGCAACTTTAGACTGTTTGTGAGTTTACCAGTTAAGCTCAGAGATTTCTAGGGATTTATTTTCAGATGAGTATTTGGATTTGAAATCCTTTCTATTCAAGATCTGTAAGATGCAGGTTAGTTACCAGAAAACCAGAGGCATTTACAATAGAAACTGGTGTTTAGGCCCACAGAGACCATGGGATAGCTCCTGGTCGCTTGGCTTGTTGTGATGGTTGTTCCCTATTATCTTTAAAATACACAGTTTTAAAAGTAGTTTCATGATATCCCAGATTAGAGACTAATTGTATATGGCAAATAAATGCAGTTTAATCCTTGGGAAAATTGGAAAATTTTGAAGATGAATTATGGATTCCTGTTGCCATTGAGTCCAACCCTATAGGATACAGTAGAACTGCCCATGTAGGGTTTCCAAGGAAGAGCTGGTGGATGCAAACTGCTGACCTTTTGATTAGTAGCTGTAGCTCTAACCACTGTGCAACCAGGGCTCCAAATTGTGGATTAGACAATAGGATCGTATCAACGCTAATTTCCTAATCTGATAATTTTACTGGGGTTATGTAAGAAGATATTCTTGTATTTAGGAAATACAAAATTATTTAGAGGTAAAGGGGCATGATGTGTACACCTTTGAACTTGTTTAGAGGCAAAAAATATATATGTATGTGTGTGTGTATATATATAGATATATATAACAATAAAAACCATATGAGACAAGACATTAAGAATGGTGACAAGTGGTGAGTCTGGTAAATATATACTGGTGTTCTCTCTACCATTCTTGCAAATTTTCTGTAAGTACAGTTGCATTAAAATAAAAAAGTTGGGGGAAAAGCAGCTTCATGAGACTTGTATTTTCCCCTCAAATCATGATTTTGCAGGCATTTCTTTTTCCCTAGTCCTGTTCTGTTTTCCATATTTGTTGATATGGTATCTACAATTGCCTGCTAATGCGTTTTTAAAGCCAGCTGCAAAATATGCTATAAGTAATGTCAGAGGTACAATAAAAAAGATCGAAAGCGGGTAGTAGAATGAAAATACGTACTTCAGCTTGCAGATGAAAGTGGGAAAGCAGAGAATGCAGGCCTTTTAAACAGACATGAGCATGCAATCTTTTTCATAATGTAAAAATTTTTATATTTTCCCTAACATATAACCAAAAACTGACTTGCAGCCGTTTGCTGTCAGTGTTACACCGTGTATAGCAACCTAGACAGATAACAACAAAAATGTGTGAAGGTTCTTAAATGCGCTATCTGCTATCTGAAAGTGGAGCTGGTTGGGGGCTGGGTTTCAATATACCTACCCCAGTTATCTTCACATTTACAGTAACAGTGATGGCAACTGAAAGTGTAATTATCTTTCAAGGACTGAACTGGTCTAAGAAATATTCTTCTAGCATGTCACACACTGTTGGTATTAAACTGGCTACATGAGAAACCATCTGGAAAAAATCTGGGCATAAGGAATTAGGGGATCTAATCCAAGCTAGGTTTTGGCTGATTTACTTCAGTTCACTCAAATCTCATTTAATAACATGAAATAACACACACAGACAAAGGAAAGAAAAATGATATCCTTTGTTCCAAGCTTGAGTAAATGGACTCATATGGATGGAAAACGGTCTGAAGAGCCTCTCATCCTCACCTGCTTTCATTGATCATTCTTTTTTCCTGTCTACTAAGACAAACAATGTGCTATATCCCTGTCTTTCAAACTGCTTTGTAAAAAAAGGCTTTAAAGTCATGTATTTCCAGCAAAGCACTAGCAGAAGGGTGCAATAAAATATTTTATTTCTTTGATCAGTTCATGCCACACTCTGCTAACTCATTCATACTGCTAAGAAATTGCATTTTTATTTGAAACAAAAAAAAATTTTTCTCAGCTCTCTACTAAAGTGAAATATACAATTTAATAGTTCTAATGCCAAAATAATTTATAGTCTTCCTTTTAAAATGGTTTGCTGTACATTCTTTCTTATTATGTCTAACACTTGCAAGTCTCACATGAAATATGAATATAAGCATGAAAGCAGATAGATGTTTAGAGAAAAGGCTTTCCTAGGTCAGAAAGGCAGGATGCAAGAATCTCCTTACATACACAGCATAACTTTCCTGGACTGGGTGCTAGCAGCCTGGACAAGGTGTAAGGTGAAGAGAAAAAGAGGCATCTTCTAATGTCTGAGAGTAGGCAGTTTTTGATACCTAGGCATGAGAAGTGTGTCTTTCTAACCCCCTTGATTACTGCCCAGTCCACAAGTGATTACTGTTTTTAAGGGCATCAGTGCTCCACCCACACCTGTGAATAAGCATTTGTGCACAGTCACACTTACATACTTTTGGTAGATTCCATATTGCCTGCCAGTCATTGCATCTGCAAGAAAGGGAAGCTGCTGATTCTCTTTTCTCATTTCCTACACCTTTCCTGACTCTGTTCTGCTCAAACTGTGCACATTTCTACCCAAACAACAACATGTACTATGGTATGCTCTGTCACCCTCTTTCACTGCCTCTCGGTAGCTCTATCCAAATGCACCTATTTTCATGTTAAGACCCTTTCACCAAATTCAGTTGACCCACAATGATCTTTTTTACTCAACACAATTCAAAGATCTTACTTTGACTTCTGCCATGAAGATAATTTCCGTCAGAGAACATGTAGACAAAATGCCAATTTGACATCAGCCTTATTCTGGAACTATTTTTTTTTTTAAGCAGTGCTTTATGGCCTGCTTTAAAAAATCACCCCAGCAATTAAAGATCTCAGAAGAGTTGCTGCTGCTTAAAACATTTGGAAGAAAACAAATCACATTTATGTCTAAAAAGTATAGCAACAAACTATTAAGCCTGCAAAACATACACATACACACACAAAATACCTTCCCACACTAATTCCCTTTTTGTCATGCATCTATAATATCACAGAATGAGATATTTTGGAATCTCCATGCTTGGAGATATGGAAAGATTAAGTGCTCAGAATCATAGCTGCTGGAAAGAAATGTGGTGGAAAATGAGACTTTCCATACTAATTAACTCTATATTCACACATGGGTTTCATTTTCCAGGTCATATACTTATATGAATGTCCCACATCACAGAGAGGTCAGGATCCCATCAGAGACAAGTACAGCTGTCAAAGCCTTATGCAGTTGCTTCAAGAAGGACAGGGCAAGAAATACACTAAACACTGGGAATGATGGTGAGTGGGTAGGGTAGTGGGCAGCAGTGACAATGGAAGTAATTATGGAAATGTAAATATTAAGTTTAAAGTTTTTTATAAGAATAAATTGTCTATATTCTAAATACATTTTCTATGTTCAAAATGTTATTATAATCATCTTGTTTCCAAGGGCAAAAGTGAGGCTGGTCCCTTCCAGGAATAAGCCAGTCCTGATTTTATGCTGATTCAGCATAATCTTGATACACAAAGCAGCAAAGAACTCTCTGCCAGGAAAAGTGCATGCATAATTGTTGGAAGCTGCTAAATAGTCTCTTGTTCAATATGGGGTGTCAAGCAGAGATGTTCCAGTAGCTCAGATAAAACAACAGTGTGCTCTGTTCTTCTTTTAATTCCCTGGGCATCCACATGGGTTCATATGGCTACAGAAGAAAAAGCAGCAGCTTCTCACCACAGTACACTTTGTCTAATGATAATTACTGATAAATAACATATCATAAAATAACAAAAGCCAAAGGGACTATCTAAGAATTCCGTCCAAATCTTTTTTCTCCTTCTCATTTCCTCTCTCTCACTTACTTATTTATTTTAATTAAAAAAAAAAAAAAATTGTTTGATTTTTCTCAAGGGATCAGGAACAATAGCCTATTGAGAGCAGATAAGGCCTAAAAGTTGCTAATGTTAGGTAACATGGACAGAACAGTATTTAATTTAGTCTAGTGGTAACAAGCAACATAGATAATCTCTAACAAAGCCTAAGAAAGTCAGCTCTCCACTTACCCAGACGCAACTCAAAATGTAAAATGCAGCTATTAAGTAGGCATAATAACAACCTCACTACAAATTGATGGCAGAATTCCAAAAGCTGGGCAAATCTATAGATCCTGGGGACAACATCTTCTCTTATTTTTCTGGTTCACTTTGTACATGTTGTTGAAAAGTGTCTTAGGCTGGGTTCTCTACAGAAGCAAAACCAGTGAAGCATACATGAAGTGTATGTATAAATATATATATATATATGTATATACATGTAGAGAGAGAGAGAGATTTATCTCAAGGAAATGTCTCATGTGGCTGTAGAGGCTGGCAAGAATTCTGTGGGTCAGGTTTCAGTCTAGAGGCTTCTCCTGATTCTTGTAGCTGCAGGGGCTGACGAACAAAAGATTGCCAGGTCATATGGCAGGCTGCTAACTCATGGGCGGTGGAGGCTGATGAATCCAAGACTGGCAAGCAATACAGCAGGCCACTGGCTCAAGTCCCAAGAACTGAGGGTCAGAAGATGATGAACTGGATGCAGGATCCAGAACGAGCAACAGCCAGCGGGCTTTACCAAAATGTCCTCATCCCTGATATCCCTGAGGAAACTCCCCTTATGAATGATTGGCTGATTACATCAGATCACATCATGGAGGTGATTACATTATATCCACAAAACAGAGGATAACTACATCATTACCCAACTACCAAATTACATCATTATGTAACTGCCAAACCACAGAGAACCCTGGTCCAGCCGAGTTGACACACAACCTTAACCATCACAGAAAGTGGCAGAGATAATTGCATAATTCATGCTCATTCCAATCAAATGCATAATGAGATCAAGCCCAGTTTATCAACACTTTGAATGACTCAGAAGTTCAGGCAAAGAATATGAAGGTGCTGGAAATGGACTTTGAATGGTTATTGAGTTGGCTTTCCCTTGGCACCCTTACTGCCTCCACATCAGGAAGTATAAACTTCTGGTGTTCCTTGACTGCACTGAATGTATCACAGCAACTTCTATGCCTCATCCTTTTAGCGTCTTAAAATTTCTCTCCCTCTTTCTTTTTTTTGCAAATAATTTAAGTCAGAGATAATTGGCAGCCTTTTAGATCTAGTCATCTGAGAATAGGTTGACTTTGATCATCTAGTTAATTCTTACCCTCCATTTGACCCATTCCCCTTTTGTTTTAGACACAAATCAGGCTCATTTAAAGCAAAATTACTTGCCCAAGAATGAAAAAAAAAAATTACTGATATGTCCAGAAAACTATGATCAGTCTTGACTTATTTTAAGTCAATTTTTAATGATGAAAGGAAAACACATAGCACTAGCATTACCTCTTTTGGTTTGAATATTTTATCATCATAAACATGCACTGATATCTGACTAATGAATAGATTAGCTCAATTTTATTTAACATTCTAGAACCTTATAAAGTAATTATTATAATCCTTATTTTATTGATGAGGAATCTAAGGATCAGAGAGATTAAGTAACTCCCTGAAGTTCCCTTAGGGAGTCAAACCTGGGTCTCCTAATTTTACTCCAACATGCCATCTCTCACTTTCATAGTACTTAAGCCAGCCCCAAACCAGTGTAGCAGGCCTAAATGGTGGGAAAATCTGGTTATCTTTCTAAACTAGAGGAATCCTTCACCACCAACGATTTCTTCAGCCAAAAGTCTTGGAATTAGAGGCAGAAAGTGGCTGGCTTTATGTTTTTAATGTGATGTCTTTAATTTTGATTAATTAAATGAAAGATATGGAGCTTGAAAGTGATAAAGTATCATATCCTTCTAACCTCCAATCCATGAATCAATTGAATGAAAAAAATATATGCAAGAGTCAGACAGGGATTAAAACATCAGCTGTATTATTGCAAACGCTGGATTGGAAAATGTAGCTTGCCCCACAAGGTCAAAATAAGCTTTCTATCTGTTGACCTCATGTTTATACTCTGGGGCCCACATGTGCTGAGAATTGGGTTTGCTGGGAAGATACTGAAGCAGAGAGCTTCATAGAAAATTTGACCTATCTCACCATTTATTAAGCAGTGAGCACAAGAGGAACGACCACACATAAACTGTTATCCTTAACATGTTAAGTTCACTCAACAAAGATACACTGACCAATGGATGTCAACCTCTTGCCATTAAACCAGTCATTTTTCCTCTAGGGAAAGAAGTCAGACAAAGATGGAGAGAATCCAGCTGTTTTTCCCCCAGTCTTCCAAGAGTTGGTGAAAGTTCTTATTTTATGGCATGGCAAGAATGTAGCAAATGAATGAGGAGATGAAGAAGATCATTTCCCTATAAATAAAAATCTCCTTAATCTTAAAATGAGATTGTTGTTTTCAACATTTAAAGTAAAACCCATTGCTGTCGAGTCAATTCTGACTCATAGTGACAGTAGAACTGCCCCATAGGGTTTCCAAGGAGCAGCTGTTGGATTCCAGCCGCCCATCTTTTGATTAACAGCCAAGCTCTTAGCCACTGTGCCACCAGGGCTCCATTTATTTCATACTATTACTAAATATACTATCCAAGAATTCTAAGCTCTTTCCCCTATCCACATATGATAGAGTTAACCTGAGAATATTTTGTGCACTACAACAAAAGAAAACTGTAGCATAACATACTGAATGGTTTAGCTAGGGTATCTGTGATTATTGTAATATTTGAAATAATTCAGTATAACTTTGAGTTTGGGTAGTTACTTAAATGAGCCTTTCCTTCATAAGAAATGTCTATCGAAGAAATGATGCTATAAGTTCTTCAGTCATAGCATTATTAGTGCAGAAAACAACTTTAGGGACAGAGTGAGAGTTCACTGGACTTTCAGAGTTGGCTTTTCTAACCAAAACTTCTTGAGCTCAGTCAATGGGACAAAGAGGAACATATTTTTTTTTTTATACTAGATTCAGGCGAGACCCCAAAAGATGACCAAAAAGACAAAAAGATGACACACTGGAGTGAGATCACCACATGTTTCAATGAAACCAGAAGAAACTCCCTTCTCCTAGATGTGTGTGAAGGGAACCCCTGCATCTTCGGAAAGTGTTTCCATAGCTGTTGTCTGTAGATCACGGATTCTAGCGGTGGAACAAAATAGAAATGCCTCATGATTTCAACACAGAAGGGAAGGTACAGGGGTGGCTATGGCCCCAGATTGGTAGTTAGGTAACAGAGGCAGAGAGACCATGGAGAACACTGTGGGCAGCAGGTGAGTTTAATAATCAGAATCATATTGGCATCTTTGATGGTAGTTAAGTGAACATGGATTCTCTAGAGACAAAATACATGGACATTCGCTTGACGGTTTTGTTTGCTCTTTGTCAGAAGCTAATGAATCTCAACTGATACAGTAATAGAATGACCTTAGGCATTGTACTTGATCTTTGATTCGTCTCATCTTTTTATATCTTAATAATACTTACAACATAGAATTGGGTAAAGATTGCTTTAGACATTCGCATAGAGCTTAGCACAATGCCTAGAATATAGTAGACAGGCATTAAATGATTACTGTATGAGCCCATCTGGTTAAAATGCTTTCTGAATAGTTACTAGTGTGATGGGGAAGATGATGACTCCTACATGTCATGGTTGGGGATGAATAAAGCAACAAAATGTCCTGGGATGTCTGAGAATACTAATGTGGTAGAGCTTAGTAAAGCAGAATCCAATCATATAGATAGAAGACTAGGGAATGCTTTAACAACATTCCCCCTTCCTTGTTCTCTGTGTTCTGTCATGAGCTTGGAAAAATAAAATCTGAGACCACTTCAAGGTGCTCTCTAGAGCAAGTATGTTTGACCACGGTTTTCTACTCAGGCCATAGAATGTTTGGCCTGGCTGCTAGGGTCTCAGGCAACCATAGTTTTTTTTTGTTTTTTTTTTTAATTGTTGTAATTAAATGAGGTTTACATTTCAAGTTAGTCTCCCATACAGAATTTTTTTTTTAACATACATTGTTATGAGACCCCAACCGCTCACCCCATTCTGTGACAGCACTCTCCTCCCCTCTGCCCCTGATTCCCCATGAACGTTGAACCAGCTCCTAACTCTCTCTACCTTCCTCTCTCACCTCTGGACAGAAGCCGCCCCGGTGGTCTCTTATATCTACTTGTCTAAGAGGCACATTCTTCACAAGTATGACTTTATGTCCCACAGTACAGTCCAATCCCTGTTTGAAGAGTTTGCTTCGGAAATTGTTTTAGTTCTGGGATGATGGAGAGACCAGGGGCCATGCTTTCCAGGGCACCTCCAGTCTCAGTCAGACCATTAAGTCTGGTCTTCTTACTAGAATTTGAGTTCTACATCGCATCTTTCTACTGCTCCATCAGGAACGCTCTGTTGTGTTCCCTGTCAGGACGTTCATTGGTGGTAGCCAGGCACCATCTAGTTCTTCTGGTCTCAGGCTGATGAAGTCTCTGG
>NW_004443978.1:13716198-13717413 GCF_000243295.1 Trichechus manatus latirostris
CCTTGCTTTTTGTGTTGTTGATTTCCACTTTTATGGCTTTATGGTCAGAAAAGATGCTTTGTAATATTTCAATGTTTTGGATTTTGTTAATGCTTGCTTTATAGCCTAATATATGGTCTGTTCTGGAGAATGTTCCACGTGCATTGGAAAAGAAAGTATACTTGGCTGCTGTTGGGTGCAGAGTTCGGTATATATCTATGAGATCAATTTATTTGATTGTAGCACTTAGCTCTTCTCTGTCTTTGTTGAGCTTCTTTCTAGATGTTCCGTCCTTCACTGAAAGTGGCATGTTGAAGTCTCTTACTACTATTGTGGAGCTGTCTATCTCTCTCTTCAGAGCTGTTAGAGTTTGTTTTATGTATTTTGGAGCACTGTTGCTGGGTGTGTAAATATTTATTACAGTTATGTCTTCCTGGTGTATTGACCCTTTAATCATTATATAGTGCCCCTCCTTATCTTTTGTGGTGGATTTTAGTTTAAAGTCTATTTTGTCAGAGATTAATATTGCCACTCCTGCTCTTTTTTGAGGGTTGTTTGCTTGAGATATTTTTTTCCATCCTTTGAGTTTTAGCCTGTTTGTGTCTTTAAGTCTAAGGTGTGTCTCTTGTAGGCAGCAAATAGATGGATCATGCTTTTTTTATCCAATCTGCCTCTCTCCGTCTCTTTATTGTTGCATTAAGTTCGTTTACATTCAGTGTAGTTATTGATAGGTATGAGTTTAGTGCTGTCATCCCAACATCTCTTTTTGTGTGTTGTTCCCAGTTTCTTTGTTCTCCTCAATTTTCTGTGCTGAGTCGTTTTTCTTTACGTATTTTTTTTTCATCTTTTTCTTTGTTGTAGATTTTGTGTTTGCTGGGCCTTTATGTTTTTCTACTTTTTTATTTTGATTTGTAGGATTGCTAGATTCCTTTGTGGTTACCTTAATATTTACCCCTAATTTTCTAAGTTTATACCAGTCTTTTACTACTTTATATCTCCTTAACTTCCCCTCCATATAGAAAATCAATGTCTCCATTTTTAAGTCCCTCTTTTTTTGTTTTAATAGTATCCTTTTTTTTTTTTTTACGTACTGATATCTGTTTCCCTATTTTCAATGTTTTGGCTTTGATGTATTTTCGATTTCTGTATCTGAGTCAATATCTGGTTGCTTTGTCCTCTGTTCTAGTCTTGCGTTGTTAGCTGGTGTTATTGATTATCGAATTGTAGGACTCCCTT
>NW_004443978.1:13719394-13764599 GCF_000243295.1 Trichechus manatus latirostris
CTCATACAATATTTGTCCTTTTGTGATTGACTTATTTCACTCAGCATAATGTCCTCCAGTTTCATCCACGTTATGAGATGGTTCACAGATTCTTTGTTGTTCTTTCTCATTGCATAGTACTCCATTGTGTTTATGTACCATAGTTTGTTTATCTATTCACCTGTTGATGGGCATTTGGGTTGTTTCCACCGTTTTGCTATTGTG
The DNA here is from genome assembly GCF_000243295.1 of Trichechus manatus latirostris. Lineage (NCBI taxonomy): Eukaryota > Metazoa > Chordata > Mammalia > Sirenia > Trichechidae > Trichechus > Trichechus manatus. The sequence continues at coordinate 13,719,599 of NW_004443978.1, forward strand.
AACAATGCTGCCATGAACATAGGTGTGCATTGGCATTATGTTCTTGAATAACTTTTTTAAGTTCTGCTACTACTGTGTCTTTATGTTGCCTGGCTGTCTCTGCATCCTGTCGAATTTCCTTTCTTATTTCTAGAAGAGTTCTGTATATTAATCTTTTGTACTCTGTCTCTGGTAATTCCAAGAAGTTCTCTTTCTCCAGAGAATTTATTGATTCTTTATTTTGGGAGCTTGCTGAAGCCATCATGGACTGCCTTTTTATGTGACTTGATATTGACTGTTGTCTCTGAGCCATTAATAATTTATTATAATTTTATTTTGTGTTTGTTTAGTGAGACCTAGCTTCTTATTTTGTTTTGTTTTGATATGCCCAAATAGGCTGCCCATGTGCACTAGTTTGATTTTTGACATCTTTTGATCTCTAATGTCCCGTCACCAGGTAGTTAGTTCTGTAACTAAGTATGTGCACGCCGGAGTCCATTAAAGTTTCCTATATGGGATGAGCTCGGGTATGCAGGCAGTTGGTCACCAAGTGTGTGATACAGGCTCTCACCCCCAGTCCTAGAGATGCATGGGTGATTGGTGCAGTCACTGGACTCTGGCTGTGGTAGGGGATCACGTGCTGAGCCAGGCAGGGGGTGATGGCTGCCCCTCAGATTCTGAAAGAAAAGTGTGTCCTTATTCTCTAGGGTCAATAGGTAGGTAAGTTTTGCAACCAGGCTAAGAGCACCCCACTATGTTGGCTGCAAAGACTCGGTGGCACCACTTTTTCTTGAACTCCTGTAGCAGGTGACTAGGCACTTTAGGAGCTACCACAAGTCCTCAAGACCCTGCTGCAGATCGATAAAAGTGCCTACTTGAGGGGCAGGGCTGTTTCGAAGATCACAAATCTGCCAGTTCACAGCTGAAGCAGTTGAAGTTAAACTTCAGATGTTTGCCCTGTTGTTCTGTGGTAGTGAGGGCTAATGCTGTTGAGATGGGTCCCCACAAGTCTATACAGGGGTGTATGGCACTCAGAGTCTGCGGACCCGATTCTATGGCCAGCAAAGGAGCTGTGCCGACCCTGTGTTCCTGGCCTAGGGGAGCCAGCAGCTTATTTGTTCCCTCTCCAAGGCCAGTAGAATGGGTCAGGGCACCTTTTGGGATCGACTTCTGGCCCAGTGGACTCCTGGTGCAGAGTGGGGAGGGAGGAGGTAAAAGGAAGAGAGGTTTTTCCCAAATCCAGTGCAGAGCATGGAGGGAGGAGATAAAACGGAGAGAAGTTTTTCCCAAATCCGGCAACCATAGATTTTTAAAGCTCTGGTTTGGAGATGACTCATTTGCCAAAGGCAAACTTCATAAGTCTGTGTGGCAGAGATCAAACTTAGGTTACATTTCTTTTCTTTTGGTTTGTGTGTTTGTTATTTCTTGTTATTGTTTATAAGGCCAAATGGAATGCCCTTCCCCTTTTTCAATTTACATATCTAAAGTGTAGCTCTTTTTCTCCATGCCATATCTCACCACTAGAAGCAGAAGCTCTAACAATACTACTGAATCAAATAATTAAGAGAACAAAATGGGTGTCCTAACCTGTGTCTTTTGCTTGTTTTATTGCATCAGATGAGTTTTACTCAAGAGAGTTGTATCTAAGGAAAACAAACTTAATTCTGTTAAGGAATCTTAAAATCTGCCTACTTAAAATAGAGTACCCCAATGAATATGATTTTGTGAATGAGGCAATACAGATAATTAAATTATATTGCAATATTTTTTTTCTAAGGGTGAAATTGCAATAAATGAGTCAGCACCTATTATCTGCATATGAGTTTTATGTTGCTGCCCATTTCTCTTTATTTATGATTGTATGACTAATCAATCCAAGCCAATATGATAGGTCAGAGTCTGTCTTACCTGTAGTGGTCAAGCTTACTTGCAAAGCTGGATTGCCAAGCTGATATGGGTCTTATTCAGTGAAATTTAAATCCATGGAAAAAATCCTTAGTGGTAAAAAATTTGGAAACTTGTTCTAAGGATAGGAGTTCTGCCCTTTTCTCTGACACATATCAATCTCATAGTGTGGTATGGATTCAAGTTCATCAACTGAAATACATCACCAATCAAGAGAGAAAAGTCAGAGCAGAGCCAGGGCCTGTTGACCAGAAACGGACCCCATGATGTACTCAGTTGATACCCACATTTGTCGAGTTGATTCGGACTCATAGTGACCCTACAGGACTGAGTAGAACAGCCCCGTATAGATTCCAGGAAGCAGCTGTTGGATTTGAACTGCCAACCTTTTGGTTAGCAGCTGAGCTATTAACCACTGTGCCATCAGGGCTCTAAGAAAATTGTAACCACAAGAAAGAGGAAAAGCAGGGTGGGCTTTTTTTTTTTTTTTTTTTTTTGGTAATATGTGCCAGATGATTTTCTTATTCTCTAAACAATGAATAGTGAAATAAGTCAATCACAAAGGGACAAATAACCTCATCTATATAAAGCAACAAGAAAAGACAAATGTATAGAGAACAAAGTTTATTAGTGGTTACCGAGAGTGGGAGCAACAAGGAAGAGGGGAGTTAATGGTGATGGAAATATCACATTGATAAAGGATAGGGTTGCACAGCCAATTATTGCAATTGCTGTCAATAAGTTGTACACTTGTAAAAAGCTGAATTGGCAAAAAGTTCTGTGATAGATATATTTAAAACAAAGACCAAAAAATAAAATAAAATAAAAATAAGAGTAGCTGTTAAGGCAGTTTATGTACAACCAAAAACCTGGTGGAATTTGGTTCCTTGGTTTGGAGGTTTAGGGTCATGGTTTCATGGGACATCCCAGTTAACTGATCTAATAACATATTTAGTGCTTCTGTTCTACCTCCTAGTTTGTTGCATATTGCCTCAGGTCTTAAAAGCTTGCAAGCAGCCATCCAAGGCAAAACACTCGATCTCTATTCGCCTGGAGCAACAGAGGAAGAAGGAGAGTCAGGAACAGGAGAAAGATACAGAATGTGTGGCTAATTGCCTCCATGAACAACTGCCTCCTATGCTATGAGACCAGAACTGGATGGTGCCTGGCTACCATTACTGAACATTTTGATCAAAGATTCTCCAGAAGAATCCTGATCAAAAAGGGAAAAATGCAGAACAGAATTTCAAATTCTCATGGACTCCAGACTTACCTGCTCCTCTCAACTTTCAGCGATCTGTTTTGGACTGGCAAAGGCAGAACCCATCCATCACTCCCCATGATCAACATTTACAATGTGTGTCTTTTATTATTTTCCTGCTCTTTTAAGAACTATCTATATGGGATCTAATTGACAATAGCAACTAAAAAGATTAGATAGGAACCTTGGAGGGTAGTGAATTTATGTCAGTGAGAAGGAACAACTCAGAAAAAGAGGGTGAGAATGGTTGTACAATTCAAAGGGTGATCAGTGTCACTAAATGGTACATGTAGGAAACTGTTGAATTTGTTTATGTTTTGTCGTGTATATTCTCAACAACAACAATAAAATAAAATTAAAACACACACAAGAAGAGAATTAATAGTTAGCTTAGAGTTGGCCATGTGAACTACATTGTAATATATGAGTTAAAATTCAAGTACATCTCTTTCAGTATTTTTATCATTGAAGAACCCATTACTATAAATACTGTATGCCATTAAACTGAGAATATTTTAGAAAGTAGGAGATCACTGGTTGCCACCAACTGGACACCATGAATATCTAGAGATTATTTTATCTCTGTGTAAACAGCTTCAGTTTAAGCAAAGGTTTCAGAAAAAATTAGCCAGATTTCCTAGTATAAATCAAGAGATCCATGATTCTTTACGTAAACACAATGTCCCAAATCCATCATTTATATTGAAGTAACCAACATCCTGGAAACACGTATCATAAGTGAGTGAGCTTCTAGCACAACTCTGTATTCTGAGAAGCCAGAAGGTTTAATCCCCAAATAGATTAAACTAGACAGATGGGTAAAACTGTTCACGATGTTCCCAGAATGGCTGTTTTTGTGACATGCCTCAGAGAGGACACAGATGCATGTGACCTGTTTTAATTTTCCTTCTCTAAGCCGCTCTGCTCCACTGAGCCAGGCATGGTTCAAAAGCAGGTCTGAATAAGTCAGGAATGCATTAGCTCCAAAGAGCCCCATTTATGACCTGAGAGAGATAAAGATCAGGGCAATGAATCCTGAGTAAACTACCTTCAAACCAAATAAACATGTTCTTCATTTTAAGATTATGGCAAGCTATAAATGTCACACACTTTCAATCGCAGTTAATTTACAGTTATTTCTAATGTCAAATTTTCTTGATAAGTGTGATAAGCTCAGAGTATAAATTTGAAAATTCATTGTCCCACTGTCAACCCCTTACCTGTTCCTCTCGATTTTCAGTGATCTGTTTTGGACTAGCAAAGGCAGAACCCATCCATCACTTCCCATGATCAACATTTACAATGTGTGCCTTTTTTTTATTTTCCTGGAAAATGCTAGATCACTCCAGAAGTGTGGCTTTAAAAGTGTATTAAACTGTATTGATAAAACCATAAACTAGTTGCAGCAAGAAAAAACTCAAATGGAAATGCCTAGTTCAAACGATAGCCTACAATCAGGACAATTTTCAAATCTCATTTTCCCCCTCCATTCCCCCATTCAAAAAGAGGGACAACAGCAGATGGAATTAGCACTCTGATTTGGGACTAGACAAAGAAGGATAGGAGAGCTTTTCTACAGCAGGGCTGCAGTTAGTGTAGGGAGCTTCAAAAGACTTCCAGTTTTTTTGGTTTCAATACTCTTCCATCTCTCTTTTCTTCCTCACCCACCCACCAAGGCCCCTCCACACACCTCCTTGTTCCCCCATTGACATACACACTCATACCCTTTTACTCTCCCCATCTTTAGATATTTGCTAACTATTTAAATCAAGAATAACTCAAATTCCTCTGGCACAAATGTAGCTTCTTCATTTTAGTAGCAATGCTACAAGAAGTGAAGGTTTCTCTCTTTTGAAGATTTGTGTAGTTTGCAATGAATAAAAGATAAGGAGACTGTGAACATGGGCATGAGGTTCACAAGATTAGTATGCAAGTGGCTGTTTATTCCCTCCAAGGCTTAACAGCTAAAGTCATTTCCTTCCAAACAAAGATCTTTTAGGACATTTTTATTCAGCATCTGGAATTTAAACTTATGCCTTCTTTAAATTGTCCAGCTTGCTACTTTAGCTCCATTTAACCTTCTTATCTTTCTTCAGATTTCCAAAAGAAGCAATTTCAAAATAATAAACTATGCCTAAAGGGCTATAATCTATTTCTTTGGACCATTCCAGCAAATATCTATTTTTGACATAAAAATTATATAATCACTATATATAAATATTTCTATATCTATGTATGTACATACATAGATATGTATCACATGAAATTACCAGAATTTATAGATTCCATTGTTAAAATAAGATACTTATTTGACAGAAAAAATTAACATATTATACTAAGCTTTCATCTAAGTTGAAAAACATTCAGATTTACTAGTTATCAATTATCTAGATATAATCAAATGATATATTTTGGATTTATCTTTTTCTATAAATAAACAATTCTATTAGAAAGATATAAGTAGATGGACATATAATATAGAACATGTAATATGTAACATATAATATAGAACATGTAACCTGGTGGGGCATTGATTAAGTGCTCTGCTGCTAACCGAAAGGTCAGCGGTTCAAACCCGCCCAGCGGCTCCGAGGGAGAAAGACCTAGCCATCTGCTTCCATAAAGATTATAGCCAAGAAAACCCTATAAGGCAGTTCTACTCTGTAACATGAGGTATCTATGAGTCAGAATTGACTTGATGGCACCCAACACCAACAACAATATATAATATAGAAATGTAATGTAGAACTACCTTGGCTATAAATTATCTTGTTATACTCAAGTGACATATTTTGTGTTTATCCTTTTTGATAAATACATAATCTTTATCGCCACTTACGTTTTCTATAATAAAGAGGGTAAGCTATGTTTATTTTGTTCACTTTTGTATTCTCAGCCCCTAGCAGAAAAATTGGCTTATAATAAACCCAAAACCAAACCCACTGCTGTCAAATCAGTTCTGACTCATAGTAACCCTGTAGGACAGAGTAGAACTGCCCCATAGGGTTTCCAAGGCTGTAATCTTTACAAAAGCAGACTGCTACATCTTTCTCCCACAGAGCAGCTGGTGGGTTCAAACTACCGACCTTTCAGTTAGCAGCCAAGTGCTTAATCACTGTGCCACCAGGCTTCCTTGACATGTAATAAGGGTTCCAGAAATATGATTTGAATAAATGAACCCTGTTATTTACACCATAAACCTATAGTTACCTGTTAAAAGAAGACTAATATGATTGCATCAAAAGAAGGATGAATTTCTTATGTACTTCCTCAAAACAGTCAATTTCCAACAATGTATAATAGCAATAGCACCTTCTCTGGAACTTTTTTAGTCTTTCCAACTGTCCATGTTTGGGTTTCTCCAGGGGCAGACACTGAGACAAGGACTTGGGTGTAGGTAGTTTACCTGAGTGGTGATCCCAGGAAGCCCAAGAGAGATAGTAATACATGAGAGAGATAAAATAAAGCCAATAAATGGAATACTAATGAGTGGCTTACCACTGTGGGCAATGGGGGCTCAATCTTTACTGGAAACCTTCTGAGAACCATGGACTGAGATGCTAGGGTATTTATTCATAGATTTCTGTTCATTGTTGGTTAAGCGATGTGTTTAGAGGCATTAAATTCTTCACTGGGACTGAGATAAATTCCCCTGGCACTGGAGAAATCCCTTAGAAAGGAAGAAGAGAGATGGAGATGTTTGAGATGGGAAATTGTCTGTGTGTAGGGAAATTGTCCACTGGGGCTGCAGGTAAACTCAGAGTTGAGCCAAGGGGAAATACAGCAAGCGTCAGAAGTATCTGCTACAGCACACTTTAACACATTACATTTGAAAAAAAATCTAAAATCTGTCTTAATGAGTGCCTCCCACTTTTGATTCTGAAATTTACTTAAGCAGATCGGCATACAATGAAAAAAGAAAGATTTCCAAGACACCAGGTTTCCTGAAGACTAGATCCACAGTTTGGTGACCACTAACGGGTCATGGGTAGGAAAAGAGCATCCAGACATTTCAAAGTCGTCTAGAAAGCTAAGGAAAGATTGTGAGCATGTACACATGCTTGCAAGCTGTCAACAAAACCATCTGAGGATTATGCCAAAGGCCTAGATGCTACTGATAGCAAAGGAGTGCTGGTTTCTTCTACTGTCTTCCAAGAAAGAGAAGAACGTCTAGTAAACTATAATGTGAAAACATCTACTCCCACTCCATATACTCACCAAACCTTCCCTAGCTCTGATTAATAAATAAAACATATCTTTTATAAAAGAAAAAAAATCATAGATTTCCTTGAATAAAAAATAGCATAACATATAAACAAACTGAGGAAGGTTTTTTCTCCTTACATGAAAACAAAAAAATGTTTATATGATTATCATAAATAAAAAGGAACAACATGATCATACAGGAAGAGTATATTCTCATACATAAAGCATTGCAATGCAACTGGAGTTTAAGGCATTTGTCTGTGAAACCCAAGACAAAAACTATGAAAATATACAAAACATGAAGTTGTTAAATGCATGTTTTCCTCTCCACTCCCTCCTGAAAGTCCACGAAAATGATAGTAACATGATAATAGTGGTAAGTAAATAAATTCAAACACAAGGAAAAAGAGAATGGAAAATGAGGTGACAAAAGACAAGGGATGTCAACAATTTTTTCACGTATGAGATGAGAAGTAACAGACAGTCGGGAAAAAGAACTAAAATTTAAGATTCTGAAGAGAAGGTAAGTGATAAGAAGCCAGTGAATGTTCCCGTGGAACTCTGGAGATGCTCTGGAAGTTTGACCACCTGATATACTTGAACAAAGGAGTAAGACTTGGGGCTGAAAACAAGAGGACTGGATGGAAGTCTAAATAAGGAGCAGTTGAACCTCCATATTCCCTCTCCTGCCTCTCATTGCCTGACTCCTTCCCATACCATACCTTCCCTGGCAGAAAAGAGGAGATCTTCATCTATGACAGGATTAGAAACTTTACAGCTTGCAACCACCAATATAATAATTTATTTGGATGAGACTTATCAATGGATGCTAAAACCATTGGATGAAAAATTGTTGGGAAACAATATTCACACAATCTCAGTGATACATTGGATATTGTATTATAAAAACAAAAACAAAAATGAAAAACATCACTGAGGCAATGCGAGAAATCAGAAGGTACACTGCATATTGGATAATATTATTGCATCACTGCTAAATATCTCAAGTATTATAATGTTCTTGTGGTTATATAAGAAAATATCCTTGCTCTTAGGAGATGTATGTTGTAATGTTTGTGAGTGAAACGTCACAACTTACTATCTTCAACTTCTATAGTTCTGGAAAACAAAAAGTGTTCATACCCACATATCTGTTTTGAGTTAATATATTCCCTGACTGTGAAGTGACCGATGACCATACTACGCATCCTAAGCAGGTGATTTAGCAAGATTCAAGGGGAAGCTGCTTGGATTACATGACATGATGACAGACTGGGACAGATCAAGAAAAGTGAACTCTTCAGTTTCTAGGAGGGTCTGGAGAATTGTAACAGCAAAGTCAATCCCCAACTGGAGATGAAACTTATAGGTCAAAATAAAACCTCAGTCAATATTGATAGGCCCTGGTGGCACAGTGCTGAAAAGTTCAGCTGCTAACCAACAGGATGATTTGAATTCACCAGCTGCTCCTTAGAAACCCTACGGGGCAGTTCTCCTTGTCCTATAGGGTCACTATGAGTCAGAATTGACTCAACAGCAATGGGTTTGGGTTTTACCCAGACACTTAGAGAATGCTTAGCTAGCTATCCAGTCTTTAAGAGATGATGTACCTGTAGTACTCAGTGCAGTATGCAGATAAGAACGTAACTTCAGAGTAAATAGATTAAAATGGATGACCTAAAAATCTTTGGTTTTTCTATCGCTCCCCAAACCAAAAACAAAAAATAAACGGTTATCATCAAGTTGATTTTGACTCATAGTGACCCCACAAATGTCAGATTAGAATTACATTCCATAAAGTTTTCAAGACTGTGAACTTTTGGAAGCAGATTGCCAGGTCTTTCTTTTGAGGTGCCTCCATGTGGGTTCAAACACCAACCTTTCGGTTAGTAATCAAGCCCTTAACCATTTGTGCCACCCATGCAATTATGATCTTCTCTCGCTATTAATGTGAAACATATTTTTTTTTGGTGAAAAGATATTGATACACAGCCATACAATATAGATTTATTTCTATCTATATCTATCTATGGATCAATTTCTATCTAGCAGCAAAGCTTACAAAACAGACTATAGTTTAAAGTAGAAAGGTGAAAACTGGAAAGATAATTAGTCCATTTCAAAAAAAAATGAAATTTGAAGCTCTCAGAAACTTACTAGTCAAATATTTTTTATTTCAGTTATCACTCCCGCATAACAAATTAACCCAAAATATAGCGGTTAAAACAACAATTTTCTCATGCCTATAATTTTTGGAGTCAGGAGTTCAGGAAGCTCTTGGCCAGGTAGTTCTTGCTTGATGTTTCTTATGCTGACAAAGTCAGATATCAGCTGAGGCTGGAATCATCTGAAGGTGTTACTGGTCTGGACGTCCTAGATGACTCACTTCCATGACTGACAGTTGATGCTGCCTGTTAGCTGGGAGCTCAGCTGGACTGTTGGTCAAGTGCCTACATGTGTCCTTTCTAGCACTGTGGTCTCAGGGTAGTTTGACTTTTTACATAGTGGCTGGTTTCCCAAAGAGAGAACAATCCATGAGAACCAAGTAGAAGCTGCATGGCCTTAATTGACCTATCCTTGGCAATCACACAGCATCACTTCTACTTCATTCTATTAGTAAAAATACATCACTACTTTCAGCCCAGATGCAAGGGGTTGGAACATAGGGGTGTTAAAAAAACTGTAATATATATTTAAACCACTATGTTTCAACTGTGGTGTTCCATATACTTTTAACTAGAAATTTAAACAAGAAGGCCTTTGCTGGATAAATTAGAAAATACTGAAAGCTAGATTGCCTTAATATAATCATATGTCAAGGGAAAGCTAAGTTATAAGAATACCTCCAAAAGAAATATGAATCTACTAGACAGTTGGAAAGATTGATTAATAGATGGATGGATAGATAACCGTATGGATATAGATGGCAATGAGAGAAGAACTACTCCATTAATCTGAAGTATCTATATGGCTACTCCCCAACCCTGACCATTATATTGGGGTTGCAAACATCTTTTAGAGGGTGTTTATACTAAAAGAACACAATTTATTCACAAACAATTATCAAATAAAGTGAAACCAGGGCAGGCGGTGGGTTCTGAAACAAAGAATGCTTAACAGGCGTGATGAGGAAATGAAGATTTATACAGGCGGAAACTTCACTGGATCGACACAGGAACCCATCTGTCTTGGCCAGCTGCTCAATTCTGTTACTGAGTCAGTAGCACCATGTCAGCTCATGGCAGGAGACAGATCATCCTCTGAAAATGGGAATCAAAAAATTTGGCAGAGGTGAACAATTAGATGATTTATTTCATCCTACATATTCGAGATCACATTACATGCGTTCTTTACTTTTCTCAGTCATGGAAATTACTAGGATACAGAACCAGACTGAGATAAGCACTAAGATAATGGGAGGTATATGAGCGGTACTATTTCACTTATTTAAAAGTTTAAAGGCTACAATTGGGCTAGTCTTCCAATTACAACATATGGCTTAGAGACATGATCCTTCATCAAGAAAATGGAATAGAACTTGTCAACATGGACAGATTGTTAGGGAAAAAAATGATGGCGATGGGCATATTATGAGATAAGAACTGCTAGTACTGCTACATTTGGAGTGCTCTAAAAGCTGCAGTAGCATTTGTTTTGCTCCCTGGATTGGTGCCATCTGTCTAGTACTGCTGAGAATATTTTGACAGTGGAAATTTGTGAAATGAAGCAACCTCCACCATGTACTGACATTTATAAGTCAGAATATCCATGATGAAGGAGGAAGGATCTGGAAAAAAAAAATTGGTTTGAGGGAACTGGGACCAGAATGGAGCCCTGGTGGAACAGTGGTTAAAGCGCTCAGCTGCAAACCAAAAAGTTTGGTTGTTCGAACCCACCAGCTGCTCTGTGGGAAAAAGATGTGGCAGTCTGCTTCCATCAAGATTCACAGCCCTGGAAACCCTATGGGGAAGTTCTACTTTGTCCTAAAAGGTTGCTGTACATCAGATTCAACTCGACAGCAGTGAGTTTGGTTTTGTTTTTGGCTTGGGACCAGAATATTGTGAAGTCCACGCTCGTGGGCTTTGAGTAGATCTTTGGTGGTGAAAATGTTGACATCAATCACTGGGGTTTGAAATTGGGAGAAAATAGTTCTTTGGTTTTGACCCAAGAACGAGCTGATAAGATGCCTAATAGGTGAAATAACTGTTAGCTAATTAAAGGAGATGGGGAGTAATAGGGACATTAATTTTATTCACTCGCCTGAATCTCCTTTTAAATGGGGGATTCCTTTTGAATCCTAGAAGAGATCAATTCACTGCTTGACATACAACCACATGAGTATGAAAAATATGCCTTCAGGCTGAGTGATACATGAATCAGACGTCAAGCTTCACATGGTAAAATAGTGATATTACATTTTAATTGCTCTGGGAGTTAGAAAGTCATCTAAAGTCAGAATGCAGTAACCGCTGGAGAAATGGCATCAAAAAATAATACTTCAAAACATGAGGGAGCTAAAGGCAAGATCAGAAGCTCCTCTGCCTCACTCACCTTTGCAATGATGTGCTTTGTGTGTTCATTTCAATATTTCTAACACTTTCTTTTATGTGAATCTGAATTATTTTCTTTTTTCTCAGGAGGTTTCCTGCGAGTGTGCAGGATAAAACATCTTCATTGTTAACCTATTCCTCATTTAGCTTAAGTGTAGAGATCTCTTAAAATCTAATTGCCTAGGTTGCCATCCAGACTCTGACAATTAATAACTATGGGAACTCTGAGACTTTTTTCTCATCTATACAATGCAAACAATATTAGGAGAAACATCCAAGGATTTTTGAGAAGATCAAAGCAGAAAATCATTGTAAAATCACATAGCACAGTACTTGGCATATACTGTATTTTTACACAAATAACGCACACCTTCTACATTTGTTTGCCAATGGCACCCTCCCCTTCATGAGGTATTTTTACAAGCACCACTATGCCAACTTTTTTACATGTTGTTATAAAAAAATTAGCATAGCACACTTAGGAAAATGCCTTGTGAGGGGAGGGTGCTGTTGGCAAACAAACATAGAAGGTGTGCATTTTTTTGTGTAAAAATAGTGTTAAAACTCAAGAAATGTTCACTATCATTATGTCTATCACGGTCAAAGGGAGCCTCCCCTTTGTTTTTCATGAAGGATATTCACAATAGGTAAAAGACAGGTGTGGTCAAAGACTGGATGAATCTCAGGTAAATTTGAATGTGATGGTGGCACTCCACTACTAACTGAAAGATTGGCAATGGAAACTCACCTAGCAGTGCGTCTAAAGACAGGCCTAGTGATTTGTTCCTGAAAGGTCAAAGCCTTGAAAACCCTATGGAGCACAGTTCTACCATGCAACACACGGGGTCACTATGAGTCAGAATCAACTTGATAGCAACAGGTTTTTCCCACCTCATGGAGGCCCTCTCCCACACTCCACCCAGCCATCTCACAGCCTTCAGGAGGAAGAAATGACTGTGCTGTAGCCTCAATTTATAATCTGCTCTTTCAGTTAGATTCTTTCTTGAAGAAATGACAAGTCTGGAAATTGATTAAATTGAGGGTTACAAACGGCAAAATACATCTTTAAGCACAGCTGTAAGCTCCCTATCCCTTGAGCAGAAAGCATTGTCCTTTTGTCAAAAATGTCTCAGAAAATAAAATAAAACAAGATTTATTTTATATCCTATATATGGTCAAAAAAAAAAAAAAAGGAAAATTAGGGATTTTTAAGGTGACCCTCGTGATTCCAGGGAGGCCAATTTTTCATTCTCGCCTCACTACGAGATTACTGAGTATGCAGTATCTGTTTTCTGTGGGCTGCTGCCAACAGATGGCTTATTTTTAGTGGAGAGAAATATCATTAAGGAACAAAGAGAAATTAGGACTAAATAGGAAATTAAATATGTTCTTGGGATTACAACTGTTGATCAAGAAGTTGCAAACCAGTGATTTACAGCTTAATATTTCTCCTGCAGCCAACATCCACTGTTTTAAGGAAACCTTGATATTATGAAGGCTATTTTCACACCATGCAATTTATTTGTCTTTCTGTTTTGCCACTGCCTTTGCCAAACATCCTAATTTTCGCAGAATCCTGAATTGCAAAATGAACAAATAATATTCATTTCCTCCATGGAGAAAACTACCTTTGACTGAATTGTCTTCTTCCATCCCAATCACTGCAATGTGTGCTGCACGTCAGAGAAGTGAAATGGAGTTGAGCCTACTTGAAAGCAGAGCATAAATTACCTTCTAAATGAAAACAGTTAGAAGGAAAACATTTCCAAATGACAGCCAAACTCTGTCAGTTCCTAAAGTACTCAAGGCCTCTCTGAGGAATGCAGCATGAAAATGAGGGTTCTTAAGCCCAAAATGCGACCCCACCACTGTTCTGTGGGTTAAGGAATTTCCCTGGGGGCCTGGAGCACTGAAAAGAAGAGGATAAAAGCAAGTACATATCCTCTAAAAATCTAGGTGTCATGGTTGACTCTTTAAACTGCATATATATCTATTACTTTACCAAAACAATAATCACATAACATACAAAGAAGAACAATAAATAGCAATCAATAAAATATCTCTGTCCTGAGTTACATAAGGCTCACATGTGTGCAGAATTTGGTTAAATGGAAGAGGGTGTTTGAACAACCAAAATGTGTCAAACCTTCCAGCACTTTGTTCATGGAGTCATGACCAAATTCGCACAGGTGCTTGGACACAGCCCTGACTGTATATCCAGTTGAGGACAATGTCAGGAAATCTAATCTTGGATGGCTTCTCTGTTGTTGAAAACAAATTAGTTTTGTACATATCTTTCTGACATAATTCAGAGCATACATCGAAAATTCTAATCAAGTCTGGCTCCCTCCCTCACACCCCAGCTGTTAAATTAGTGAGACCCTATTCAAAACTGTTGGGACCAGCTAGAGAGTCTAATTGTTAGAGTAGGAGTTTGGGTTATTTCTTTTATCTCAGTCTGTTGCTAGATGAGAATCACTGAATCTTTCTTGCTGTGCTGCTGTTATTGATGGCACAGCCAGGCATTAAAATAATCTATATGACTTCAGGGAAAGAATTGATACTACGGCGGAAGACAGTTCCAAGAATCTAGATGCTGTGTGGTGTCTGACCTCTTGGCTATGGATTATTCTAGAACTGTGGAAGATCACAACGATTATTCCTCTGTCCTATATCCACGCTCTATCCCATGTGTTTTTACTGGCCAATTTTTTTCATAAGTAAACTGCCAGATTCTTTTTCCTAGTCTTAGTCTGGAAGCTCTGCTGAAACCTGCCTACCATGGGTGACCTTGCTGGTATTTGAAATACTGGTGGCATAGCTTCCAACATCACAGCAACATGCTAGCCACTATAGAACAAAAAACTGACAGTGAAAACTTTATGAAAAGCAGCAGAACATTGTCTGATATAGTGCTGGAAGATGAGCCTCTTAGACTGGAAAGCATTCAAAATACCACTGGGGAAGAGCAGTCTCCTCAAAGAAAAGTCAACGTTAACGATGTGGATGGAGTCAAGCTTTCGGGATCTTGATTTCTGATGTAACATGACTAAAAATGAGAAAAAACAGCTGCAAACATCCATAAATATTTGGGATGTGGAATGTATGAAGTATGAATTTAGGAAAAGTGGAAGTTGTCAAAACTGAAATGGAACACATAAACATCAATATCCTAGGCATTAGTGAGCTGAAATGGACTGATATTGGCCATTTTGAAAGACACAATCATGTGATCTACTATGTCGAAAATGACAAATTGAAGATGAATGTTGTGTTCATTGTCAAAAGGAACATTTCAAGATCCATTCTGAAGTACAATGTGATCAGTGATAGGAAAATATCCATACACCTACAAGGAAGATCAGTTAATATGACTATTATTCAAATTTACATGCCAACTACTAAGGCCAAAGATGAAGAAATTGAAGATTTTTACCAACCTCTGCAGTCTGAGATTGATCAAACATGCAATCAAGATACACTGATAAGTACTGGTGATTGGAATGGGAAAGTTGGAAACAAAGAAGAAGGATTGGTAGTTGGAAAATATGGTCTTGGTGAAAGAAACAATGCTGGAGATAGCATGATAAAATTTTGCAAGACCAACAACTTCTTCAGTGCAAATATCTTTTTTCAACAACATACGGGGTGATTATACACGAGGACCTAACTGGATGGAAACAAAGGAATCAAATTGACTACTTCTGTGGAAAGAGATGACGGAAAAGCTCAATATCATCAGTCAAAACAAAGCTAGGGGCCAACTGTGGAATAGACCATCAATTGCTCATATGCAACCTCAGGTTGAAGCTGAAGAAAATTAGAACAAGTCTACAAGAACCAAAATACAACTTTTAGTATATTCCACCTGAATTTGGAGACCATCTCAAGAATAGCTTTGACCCATTGAACACTAATGACCGAAGACCAGATGAGTTGTGGAATGACATCAAAGACATCATATGTGAAGAAAGCAAAGGGTCATTAAAAAGACAGGAAAGAAAGAAAACAAAATGGATGTCCAAAGAGACTCTGAAACTTGCTGTTGAACTTAGAGTGCCTAAAGTGAACAGAAGAAATGATCTTGTAAAAGATCTGAACACAAGATTTCAAAGGGTGGCTTGAGAAGACAAAGTAAAGTATTATAATGAAATGCACAAAGACCTGGATTTTGAAAACCAAAAGGGAAGAACACGCTTGGTATTTCTCAAGCTGAAAAAACTGAAGAGAAAAATTCAAGCTTCCCATTGCAATATTAAAGGATTCTATGGGGAAAACATTGAACAACACAAGAAGCATCAAAAAATGGAAGGAATACACAAAGTCACTGTACCAAAAAGAATTGGTCGATGTTCAACCATTTCAGAAGGTAGCATATGATCAAGAACCAATGGTATTGAAGGAAGACAGTCAACCTGCACTGAAGGCACTGGAAATAAACAAGGCTCCAGGAATTGATGGGATACAAATTGAGATGTTTCAACAAATTAATGGAGCACTGGAGATGCTCACTTGTCTATGCTTAGGAATTTGACAGACAGTTACCTGGCCAACTGAGTGGAAGAGATCCATATTTGTGTCTATTCCAAAGAAAGGTAATCCAACAGAATGTGGAAATTATCAAACACTATCATTAATGTCACCCACAAGTAAAATTTTGGTGAAGATAATTCAAAAACATTTGCAGCAGTACATTGACAGGGAATTACCAGAAATTCAAGCGAGATTGCAGATGTAACATAGATCTTGGCTGAAAGTAGAGAATACCAGAAAGATATTTACCTGTGTTTTATTGACTCTGCAAAAGCATTCCGCTGTGTGAATCATAACAAATTACGGTTAATGTCATGAAGAACGGGAATTCCAGAACACTTAATTGTGCTCATGTGGAATCTGTACACACACCAAAAGGCAGTCATTCAAACAAAACAAGGGGATACTGTGTGATTAAAAATCAGGAACGACGTGCGTCAGGTTGTATCCTTTCACCATACTTATTCAATCTGTATGCTGAGCAAATAATCCAAGAAGCGGGACTATATGAAGAAGAATGTGGCATCAGGATTGGAGGAAGACTCATTAACAACCTGTGATATACAGATGAAACAACCTTGCTTGCTGAAAGCAAAGAGGACTTGAAGAACTTACTTACGAAGATCAAACATGATAGCCTTCAGTATGGATTACACTTCAACGTAAAGAAAACAGAAATCCTCACAACTGGACCAATAAAAACCATTATAATAAATGGAGAAAAGATTGAAGTTGTCAAGGATTTCATTTTACTTGATCCACAATCAATGCTCATGGAAGCAACAGTCAATAAATCAATTGATATAGTACATTTGGCAAATCTGCTGCAAAAGACCTCTTTGAAGTGTTGAAAAGCAAAGATGTCACTTTGAGGAATAAGGTGTGTCTGACCCAAGCCATAATATTTTCAATTGCCTCATATGGATGTGAAAGCTGGACAATGAATAAGGAAGACTGAATAAGAACTGATACCTTTGTATTACAATGTTAGTGAAGAATATTGAATATACCATGGGCCGCCAGAAGAACGAACGAGTCCTTTCTTCGAAGAAGTACAGAGTACACGCAGAGTGCTTCTTGGCTGCGAGGATGGCGAGACTATGTCTCATGTACTTTGCACATGGCATCAGGAGAGAAAAATCTCTGGAGAAGGACATCGTGCTTGGTAAGGCAGAGGGTCAACTAAAAAGAGGAAGACCCTCGAGGAGATGGATTAACACAGTTGCTGCAACAATGGGCTCAAACATAGCAATGATTGTGAAGATGGCACAGGACGGGTCAGTGCTTTGTTCTGCTGTACACAGGATCACCATAAGTCAGAACCACCTGGACAGCACCTAACAATGACAACAAATCCCTTAGGATTGAGAAGTGCCCTCCAACTGTGGCTATGGTGACCTTTCCTGTCCCTTGACTCTGTGCTCAGCCATGAGACTTGCTTTGACCAATGGGATGTAGCAGAAGCAGTGTCTCAAAAAGCATCTGAGTGACTGGGCTTGCTCAGTCTTGCACCTCTGTCATTTTTTTCAGAAAAACATGTCCGGGCAGATCAACTCTCCAAGGAGGAGAATAAGAGACAAATGGAACAAGTCTATCTGACCTCACCAAACCTCTCTAGATCAGGCAACAGCTAGCTGACTCCCAGAGACATGAGCAAAGGCAGCTGAGATCAGTGGAGGCATTAAGCCTAAAATACTGTCTCATAGACTCACAACCTAAATAAATGCTAACTGCTTTAAGTCACTTATTTGTGGGGTTCTTATTGTTTTAAGCCACTGCCTAAAATTGTGGCAAAAGAAAATCCAGCAAGGCAGCGGGGCAAGATGGTGGAGTAAAAAGTCACTCCCGTTTATTCTCCAGCAACTAACCCACTGAACAATGAATAAAAACAAGTAAAGACTGAGATCTCAGAACACCAGACAGCCCTGAAGTGTTCATGAGTCGAGGTGAGTCCAGAAAGAGGAGAGAGAAAGAGCAGGGGCAGCACAGAAGCTGGGAGATCCTAGCCACTGGCATCTGGAGGACTTGGCTCATCATGGCCATTTTGAGATGGGAACAGGCAACACCCTGAACAAAGAGCATAGTATGGAAGCTAAACTGAGGAAGCTGTAATCCAATTTTTAAGGTGACACAGATTAGCTTTGGGAGTTTGCAGGCCATGCACTTGGTGGGGGGTGAAGCGAGGCTGAGGTGCTGCGAGTGAGTGCTGTTTTATCTCTTCAAGACCAGAGGTAGACAGCTCTAGGGCCCAGGCATACTAAAAGGTTGTGCAACCCTTCCTTCAGCCAGGTCAAAAAATATATCAGACAGGCAACACAGACAGAAACAACTGACTCCCTGCCCAGAAGGGGACACCATGGGAGAGCCTGTACAGGGGCTACCATGAAGGAAGGACATAAAGCTCTCCACACATTCATGCTGGGAAAGTCAAGCCCCACCACTTACGTCCACATCTATGGCCAGCCAAAACCCCCTGCACATGCACATTGAGCTGCAGACACAAAGCTGTCTCAAATTCCATATAGATGGGTGAAGGAAACCAACCCTAGAAGTACACACGGGGCTACAGCCAAAACCTCAGAAGACTAAAGGAACCTAACACACCAGCGAAGTCAGCCACTTTAGAGAGAACCAACCAGAATAAGCATCCAAAGACTTAAAACTTTTCAAAATGCCTAACAGTAGTTTCAATAGTTCACAAGCCATGTAATTAACACAGATAAAACCTCAGACAGAACTGTTGACTGAGCCCTGAAAAAACCTAAGGACAAAATTGCCTTCTATTGGTTCTTAGGAGAAGATTATTTAATTACTCACTCGTTGCTGTTGAGTTGATCCCAACTCATAGGGGCCCTATAGGACAGAGAGGAAATGTCATATAGGGTTTCCAAGGCAGTAATCTTTGCAGAAACAGACCGCCACATCTTTCTCCCATGGAGCAACTACTGGGTTCAATCCACTGACCTTTTACAGACCAGCACATAAACCACTGTGACATCCGTAGAGCTAAACTTAACAATTGTAATTCCATTGAAAATCAGAAAACTTAGAATTTTAAAACATCAAAAAAAGATATCAAAATGTCCAACATTCAACAAAAAATATTAAAACACAAAATCACAAGAGAAGAAGGACAAATCAAAAAGGAAAAATGAAGAAGAGATAATTTCTACTGCAGAGACTAGGTTAACAGAAAAAATAGAAAACTTCCAGACAATGGTGATAAATGTGTTTAAAGAAGGCAAAAAGCACACAGGAAAATACACACACACACACACACACACACAAAACCATAGATACTTATATTTGTTGATCGGAAAAGAGACACCAAACGTAGGTGTAGTGAGCATAGCATGACCAAAGTAAATGATGTCACTGAGAAGCACTCAAGAGAAAAGGCTTCCTGTACTAAAGAATTTGGCATATATAATACAGCAACAACTCCAACAAAGATGAAAAAATGAACATATGATCACATGTATACATATATAGTAGGTACAGGTATATACATATGTGAGCACAGATAAAAGTATCTATATGTATGCATAAATAAAGATATGTGTGTACATATTTGGTGAAAAATTACACCAACTACAGTTACTCCCCAGACATAACCAACTTCAGAGATTGGTTTTCTAGGTTTGAAGGCTTAGAACCATAGTCTCATGGGACAACTCAATCAGTTGGAGTGACTGGTGGATTCAAACTGTTGACCTTTTGGTTAGCAGCCAAACTCTTAACCACTACACCACCAGGGTTTCCTAATATAGTTTACAAAGTTCATATTGTGCATTCTAGTGAAGTGAGTAGCATCTGGGCTCTTAAAAGCTTGCAAGAGGCCATTAAATATACAACTATTTGTCTCTACTAGTCAGGAGAAAAAGAGTAAGAAGGTAACAAAATCTCAGAGAAGAAACAATTCTATGAGGCTGATAGTCTACATGAGCCATGACCTCATCTGCTTTGAGACCAGAAGAACTAGATGGTTCCTGGCTACCACCACCAGCTGTTCTGAGTGGGGTCACAATAGGTAGTCCCAAACAAAGTAAGAGAAAAATGTAGAACAATACTCAAATTCTTTAAAAAGGCCAGACTAACTAACTGGACCAGTTGCGACCAGGAGACTCCCTGAGACTATTGCCCTGAGACACTCTTTAAACCTTGATCCGAAATTATCCCCTGAGATCACCTTTTAGCAAGATAGCAGAGTGGCATACAAAAAAGGATATTACCTGTAAGTATGGTGCTCTACTAAAAAACCATTTATATGAGACCAAATGGTCAACATTTACTCTCAAGCAAAGATGAGAAGATAAGGGATCAAGGAAAGGAAACTAAAGTACTGGAAAGGAACAACCAGAACACAATTACAGAGAATGTTGACACATTGAGAAAAATGTATCTAATGTCATTGAACAGTTTGTGTAAAAATTGTCAAGTGGGAACCTAACTTACAGTGTAATTTTTCACCAAAAACACAATAAAATAATATTAAAAAAATAAATAAAATGCACAGAAAAAAATGTTAATATATAAGTCTAGGTAAAGAGTATATGATAGTTTACTATCCATGCAACTTTTTTGCAAGCGTGAATTATTTCCAAGGAAATATGTTTCAAAAACAGAAAAAAAAAAAAAAAGAAAACCAAGCAATTAAAAAAAGAGTTTTGCCTCATTGCCTGAATGTAAACTGTTTTTAAAAGTTTTCATTCTCTTTAGTAGGAGGTGCTTTCGTGCCACTGTCACATCTTGAAAGTCAGGAGAATGACATCCCTGACAACAGTCTTCAATGGGTGTGGCACTGAAAACCTTAACATCTGCCTGTGGTGCCATTAAAATAATAGTAGCAAAGCTTTACCAAAGGGCTATTACATGCCAAACACATTTTGCAGTGTACAATATTTTCTTAATGTTCACTAAAACCATATAAATGGGGCATTATTATCCATTCCCATTGAATAGATGAGGAAATTGACACTTGGAAAAATTAAGTAAATTGCCAGGAAACTACAATTAATATATTTGAGTCCAGGTTTAGCTGACTCTGAAGTCACAACTTCCTCTAATCATTTAAAAACCCCAAACAAAGGATTTTAGTAGCGTACAGTTTTATATGAATAGTTATAGAAAGTTGCAGAAAGGGGAGAAATTGCAGTAAATTCTCAAGAGATTGAAAAACTTTAAACCTCTGCGTGTTCATGTTTATCATATTTCATTGCAGGACAAGGGACATCAACTCAGAAGTCCCATCCAGGCAGTGGCTCTGCAGCATTCCTGAACCCTCACCTTCTGCTAGTGGGCTGAACACAGAAGAAAGAGCCATTTGCTAAGATTATGAAGAGTGGTGCTGCAAAGCAAATGGACAAGGCCTTCACATGAACTCCAATCACAAGTCCTGGGCCTGCAAACAGAGTGGATATTATTCACCAAAGAATGATTAAGTTTCCAGCCAAGGGAAAGGCCAAGGTCTAGACCTCGTATTTTTTTTAGAAATCACTTGGCTGTTTGATGACGCTTACAATAGTAAATATGTGAGAACCAATGTTTCTGTGGAAAGTGTATTGAGGAAGAGATTTCAGTAAAGTCAAAATCAGTCAAGTGCCTAAAATGGTAGAGTTCTGACAGTACATTTATATTCTTTTCTTTTAATCTTCTTTTAAGAAATTCATCTTTGAAGGACTATTGAAGCCTTACCTCCTTCTAGAGCCCTTCCCAATCATTTAAGCATCCATATTAGTCTCTCACCACTCTAAATATCCATGGCAATTATGGCATCATTTTCCCCTCAGTCCTACTGTCTGGAATGATTTCTTAATAGGTTCATGTAAGTACAGAGGACTCCTAGATTTCTAGTACAATGATGATGACAATTTTGATAGTAATATTACTATTTAATGAACTTTTCTAAGTACTATTATAACCCTCATGTTATAAAGAAGAAGCCAAGGCTTCCAGAGGTCAAATGATTTTCTCAAGGTCACATGGCCAGACGTGGCTGAGCTTGGTTTGGATGATAGTTAGTCTGAATCTGTCTCAGCTTTTAACTGTATCCGTAGAAGACAGAGTCTGATATGCACCTTTTGTATAACCTCAAGGTGCCTAGTGTAGTTACCAATGAGTAGGCCTCACCTGCATGAGTTATACAGGTCAAAACCTCAGAGGCTTCCATCAATGACCCAATGTTCCTGCCTAACCATAGTGCTCATGTCACTGGAAGAAAAGACTTCATGTCCAAGTTAGGGTGATTTGCTAGCATCATTCATGCTTTTTAGCAAACAGGTCATGTTCCAATGTGCGGTGGAAGTGAAGGGAGAGTGATATATGAAAGTCTATATACAGGCAGTCCCGGGGTTATGAAAGTCCGACTTAAGGACAACTAGTACTTGCTCTATGGGGCAGTTCTACTCTGTTCTATAGGGTCGCTGTGAGTCAGAATCTACTCAACGGCAGTGGGTTGGTTTTTTTTTTTTTTTGGTTTTGGAAATATTGAACCAACCCCTACTCGCAATAAATTCCTCATCACAATCACCTTCACTTGCTGCAGATGCAGCTTTTAAATCATGAAAAGGCTTCAAGCCCTTTCTTGTACTAAAGTAAGGCTAAATAAGAACATGCATCTGTTGCTGACTTACACCTTAAAGGCACAGTTAGAAAGTGATCTTTTTCGTAACCTGGGGACTGCCTGTGTTACAAAAGGAGCCCTGGTGGCACAATGGTTAAGAGCTTATCTGCTAACCAAAAGGTCAGTGGTTCAAACTTACCAGCCACTCCATGGGAGAAAGATGAAGCAGTCTGCTTCCATAAAGATTATAGCCTTGGAAACACTATGGGGCAGTTCTACTCTGTGCCATAGGGTTGCTGTGAGTCAGAATTCACTCAGTGGCAATGGTTTTTTTTTTTACATGTAACTATAAGTTACAGAGATTATTTTCAAAGCCTGTATCCTGAACACAACAGACATTCAGCAACTAGATTTATGTTTGACAGTAAAGAGTTATTTAAATGAAAAATAAATGTTTTCTCAGTTTTTTTTTTCTTTTGTGACAGCAAGTATATTAAAAAAGAATATATTAATAAATGGCTAAATGTTCTGAGCTTTCTGAAGGAAACTGTTAATCAAAACCTCAATATCACACAAAATCCTGCTTGGGGCCATATGGATATGTGTCAGTCATATTACAGAATTAAAACAATCTGAAGAAAACAGAAAGACTCAGCTTCTTCCACCAATTTGGGCTGCTGTCTGTTGATCAAAAGTCATCATATCATGAATGCCAAGTTGTTGAAATTCATCTGGGAAGGGTCTTCTGATTTGTCTACTTGGCTCTTTCTCCCTCCTTCCCTCCCTCCCTTCTTTCTTTCTTTCTTTTATATAGTTAGATGATTTTATTTTCTGAATACTATGGTAATCCAAGCTTTCTAAGAATACAACAGCCTTGGGTTAACATCACAGGCCCATATTTTACAAAGAAAATCATATGGAGTCCAACACATTCATCCGTTCCTGATCAATGTCCCTCCTCATGTCTTTTGACGTGTGTGGATGATCTGAAGACACTTTATTATTACCTCTAATACTGACCCATCTTTGGGTACACTTCTCTTCTCTCCATCAGGAGCCCTGGTGGTGCAGTGGTTAAGTGCTTGGCTGATAACTGAGAGGTTGGCTTTTCTAACCCACCAGCCACTCCACGAGAAAAAGATGTAGGAGTCTGCTTCCATAAAGATTACAGCCTTGGAAATCCTATGGAGCAGTTCTGCTCTGTCCTATCTGGTCTCTATGAGTCAGCATTGACTCAACTGCAACGGGTTTCCCTCCATTACCCCTGTTTTTCAAATTTCCAATCAATATTCAAATTTCCTCTCTGCTCTTAGCATAACTTAAATAATTTTTAAATTAAAGAAAGTAAAATGAAAGAGACTATAGTAGGCACTTAGCCCAAAGCCTCTCTTTTTGAGAGGTACTGGTTTCTAAGTTCCAGATTCATAAGTTCAATTCTACAGAAAATTTCTACTTCAATATCCCCTTCATACCTCTACCACAATCAATGAAAAAATAATAATTTCTCCCAACCAAAACGGGCTTATCACCTGCATTTCCTGTCTCCATGAATAGCACCTTCATTAACCCAGTTGATTCTTTCTTATCCAAGCAACCAAATCTTAGATTTCTCTTATTTGATCCTCTCCATGCTCTTGGTTCAACTGCTCAACCGATGCCTTGTCCTTGTTTCAAGTACTCATCATTTCTCATTTGAATTGCTACAAGAATCTCTTACTTGGGCTCCATGCCTTCTATTATGACTTTTTTGTTTCATCTCCAAAGCCATCGTCTATACTGTGACCGGAGTCATCTTTCTGATTGCATATCTGGTCATGTCATTCTCTAAATGAAAATTCCTACACACAATAGATTACATTTTCTAATGACCTCTGGAAATCTTAACTCTTTAGCTTAGCATTCAAGGCCAATCATGGTTTGGTCCTGATCAATTATTCAGCCCATCATGCCACTCTTCCACATTCAAGCACTATCCCAGCTCATGCTTCCAGGCATGCCAAATTATTTGCCATTATCCGAGTGTTCATGCTCTCTCTTGTTCCTATATCTTTACACATTCTTCCCTACACCCCATGTGAAATTATCTCTCAGCTATAACTGTTTGTTGTCACTTTATCTGTCCTACCTCAAATCTAGCACAGTGCTCACCATCTAGTAGCTTCTAAATAGGTATGTATTGAGTGTTTAATGAGTAAGTCAGAATTTCATCTTATTAAAATATATGCCATAAATATTCTGGACAACCAAGGGGCAAAAAAAAATAACCAATTTAGCTGAAAAGTTAGTGAAAATATCTGCAGTCAAACTTCAGTTTATGAAATCCGAGTCCAGTATTTAAATAGCAACTTGTTAAATGAAAAACAAATGCGATTGCTAGAATAGGCATCCGAAAAGCAATACTAGAGCTGGTATGCCTCAATATTGCTGCACACTTGGCCCAAGCTTCATGTGATATTAAAGAGTTGGCAAGGCAAGCTTCTCTTAGATAATCATGTGTGCATTTCTGCTATTGACACACACCTGTGTCCTCCTACAGTCACCTGAATCCCCACGTGGTCCTCCTTGTCACTGATTTGAATCTTCCTCATTTTAGAAAAAGCATTTGGCTCACACTATATACCATGGATTTATCTGGCTAGAGTTTCATGTATCTCCTAGATCTTTTGAGATTTTTAACCTTGCTCCAAATGACGTATTTATCACCATATTTGCTGGTTACTTACATTCCTAAGCATTGCCTGAACAGGACAAATGTAAGACATATATTAACAAAAAAAAAAAGTAGAATATATATAAAAAGAATAAACTGCTCTATTATGTATTTAAAACGACAAAAAAAAAAAAAAATCTAAGGCCTACAGTCAGCACAAAGAGAAGCAGAAGAGTAGCCTACTCCACAGACATACCTCAGTCAATTGGCAAAATATAGTTCATATAAATCATGATCTGCATCCAAGTGAAGTGAGTAGCATCTGGGGTCTTAAAAACTTATGAGCAGCCATCTAAGACACAACTACTTGTCTCTACTCACCAGAAGCAAAATAGTAAGCAGCTAACCAAAAGCTCAGAGAAGAAACAAGTCTACACGAGCCACAACCTCATCTATCCTGAGACCAGAAGAACTAGATCGTGTCCAACTACCCCCGCTGACCATTCTGACCAGGTCACAATAGATGGTCTCAGATAGGATGAGAGAAAACTGTGGAGAAGAACTCAAATTCATATGTACACATATTCATATTGACACATTGTGAAAAATATAATTAATGTCCCTGAACAATTTGTGTGGAAATTGTCACATGGGAACCTAACTTGCTGTGTAAACTTTCACCAAAAACTCAATAAAATATGATTTTTAAAAAATTAATCCATTGCCACTCAGTAAGAATACTGTATTTATGTTCCTACTTGTGACTATTCTGTTTTCTTTATATTCAAATTATGTTACCCATGAAATTATATATATATAAAGCCAGACAAACTGGAAAAGCAGAGAAGTAGAGACTTCCTGAGACTATCACCCTGAGACACTCTTTAAATCTAGAACCGAGCCTATGCCCTGATACCACCTTTAGCGAAACAGTGCACAAAATAAAGGGTATTACCCATAAGATTGGTAATTTTAAGCTCTACTTAGAAACAATCAGTATGAGGCCTAAAGGTCAACATTTACTCTAAAGCAAAGATGAGAAGATAAGGGGGCAGGGAAACTAGAGTACTAAAAATGCAACAATCAGAACACAATTAAAGAGAATGTTGACACATTGTGAAAAATCTAATTAATGTCACTGAACAACTTGTGTGGAAATTGTCAAATGGGAACCTAACCTGCTGTGTAAACTTTCACCAAAAACTCAATAAAATATGATTTAAAAAAATATTAATCCATTGCCACTCAGTAAGAATACTGTATTTATGTTCCTACTTGTGACTATTCTGTTTTCTTTATATTCAAACTATGTTACCCATGAAATGTATTCCTTCAGCATTTCTTTACAAAAAATCAATTGTTTTTATTGACCCTCGTTCAAAATATGAATTCTCTAAAGGTCAAAAAAGAAAACATCAGTTTTCAAACTAAGTTGTTATTTTTTTAAGTGAACCTTGCTATTTCCCCAGTCTTTATGGGCCAACCTTTGCAATCAAACAGAAATATTGCAGAGATGCTTTATTCCAATAGCTGCATTAATTGACTCAATTGGAAATCTGACAATCATCTCAAACACAACCTGTTCAAAAGTGAGCTCTGTACCTTTTGTTCTGGCTTGGTCTTTCTCCTGAAGTCCTATAACGGGGTTGATAGAATCAACTTCTATTTGGTCATTGAGTTAGAAATCTCATATTCCTCTTGAATTTCTTCTTCTCCACATCAAAAATTGCTCAGTGGTCCTGTTAATTCTACCTCTTTGGAATCCATTCTTTTCATTTTCTAAATAGAATCCTTTATTGCCTCAGCACCCAGCATAATGTCTGATAAGTACATGGTAGGAATTCAATAAATGTTTGGCAAATAAGTGAATGAATGATAAAATGGATAGTTTAGATAATTATGTCCCCCCCACCCCTGTCTGGACTACTGTAATAGTTCCCTATGGACACTCCTTATTACTAATCTCTCCACTATCCAATTTGACCTCCAACTTACTACTTGGGTCATTTTTCTAAAACATAGCCAAACATGTAATTCCCCTCTCAAAAAAATGTGATCGCTCATTATTGCCCACTATAAGCCAGGCAGGCGCTCTGCTAAGTGCTAGAGGTATAATGGTGAACAAATTATGGCCTCTACATTCTAAGACAATCATTAATCAAATAATTACTCTAAGGGAAAAACATAAGATGCTTTGAAAGCATGTAATGGGGGTAGGGGGTGAGGGTGCAAGGTCCAGCCTAGGGGGACAGACAGGGCTTCCTAGAATAGGAGTTGAATGGGCTGTGATCTGCAGAAGGATGGAGGTGTCCCAGGAAAAGTGAAAGAATGGTTCCAGCAAGTGAGTCTCATGTGTGGAAGCTATGAGTGGAAAGGAGATAGAGGCCTTTGGGTATCTCAGAGGAGGGCAGTGGGTTCAGAATGCAGAGAGCAAGGGGTGACTGCCATGTGTTGAGGTCAGAGGACTAAGCAGTAGTAAGAGTATGCATCCTTTGCTGATCACACTAAGAAGAATCCTCTGAAGTAAGGGGAGACGTGATCGCTTTCACTGGTAACTTCTTTTTCTTATTGTGATAAAATACATATAACATAAATTTGTCATTTTGACCATTTTTAAGCACACAATTCTGTGGCATTATTTATAGTCACTATGTAGTGCAACGCTCACCATTCTTTATTTCCAAAACTTTTTATCACCCCAAAATGACTCCCCAGTCCTCCTCCACCAAGCCCTTGGGAACCGCAAATCTACTTTCTGTTTCTATATGTTTTTCTCTTTCTATCAAATTCTATAAAAGTACAAACAATACAGAGGCATATCTTAAGATGGGCAGGATCACATCAAAACTCTGGGGAACAGTGGAAATGCACTCGAGCAGCATTAGAAATTATTATTCTAAAATCGTTGGGCTGTGAAAAAGAAATTTTATTCCATCAACAAATCTTTTGATAGGTACAATTCATTACTTGGTGACTTCACTTTTGTTTCTTAATCCATATTAATAACGGGCATTTTCAGCATGCCAAACGGTCATTGCATTCTTTCTAACATCCTATCCTGCAAACCAAAGATAACAGTACAATTAATACACGTGATAAATGCAAGAGCACCCTAGCTTTGTTTCTGTTCTCACTTTTTAATCAACACTGAGACCTTTTAACATGTAGCTTCCTTCTTTCTTGAATACTTCTGAAGATGTTCAATCCTCAGGGCCCTTGGAATAATGGAATCCACCTTCCTTTGTTTTAGGAGTTGAGAAATGATTGCGGCCTTTCAGTCTCCTCCGTGTGCCAAGAAGACAGCCCATGTGGAAGTGATAAAAAGAATTTTGCCATCTCCACTCACAGTCTTTTGGATGAGGAACAAAACCAGGGGTGACACATCTTTTATCATCAACTGGCAGCTCAAAAACCATTCTGTCTTGTACAGATATGTTAATCTGTGTACTTGCTGATGCTGCTCATTAGACTCGAGTCTCTGGAAATCGGAAGTGCTGATGAGGGGGAATGGATGTTTCATGGTAGCTTGGTAGCAAAACTGCATGAACCCTGCTGCCTGTTGCAGTTTTATTGCTTTTGTAATTATGATAATACATAAAACACCATGATCTCTGGTGTCCGCTGTGATCAAGGACAGATTACCCATTAAGCTAGGTATGCAAGGGCTTGCTTGTGCTTACTTACTAATCCATAGTGCACAATTTCACATGGGTTTCACCACATCAATTAAGCCCTTGCATACCTTGCTTACTGTAAGCCTGTGTGTACCTTGTTTATTGGTTAACCTGCCCCTGACTGTGACGCCTCCGATTATTGCTTCAATTTCAGTCCAGTCACTCCTGCTTTTCTGGGAATTGCCTTGCATCTCTTCCTTTTTTGAGGTGGTATACCTGTTAAGTGTTTCCCACAAGTTGCCAGATATTTATCAATATTATCTTTTAATAAATGCTTTTCTTGTTTTCTGGTGTCAATTTATTTCTCATCTACAATTGCCCGTAAGAACTTATTTGAAATGCTCAGATGAACATCCATTCTGAAAATAGATCTGGGAAGATGGAAATCCCAGATGCAAGAGACACATGCTTGGAAAGAGTCTTATCAGAAAATGGAAATAAGACCTGTAATTGGTTCTCCACCTGCATAGTTATCAATTATGCTTCACTCCCTTATGTTTCCAGGTTCCTCATGGATGCAGTCAAGGCAGAGATTGACTTGTGAGGGTCTCAGTCCCATAATTTGAGAATTACCCCTTTCTTTGAACTAGTGCTTGAATTTTTAATAGTGTAACACATTGGTTTTCAGTCTCCTGGAGGTGTTGTTAGTTTACTGGCTCCACACCTAGAGTTTCTGATTAAGCAAGTCTGGGATGGGGCCTGATAATTTGCATTTCTAACAAGTTCCCAAGTGATGCTGACGCTGCTGGTCTGGGGATCATATTCTGAGAATGCCTAGTGTAAGAAAGGAGTTCCTGAGTGGTTCAAATGGTTAAGCACTCAACTACTATTTGAAATGTTGGTTGTTTGAAACTACCCCAGAAATGCCTCGCTTCGGAAGACAGACCTATCTGCTTCCGAAAGGTCACAGCCTTGAAAACCCTATGGAGCAGTTCTACTCTGCACACGAGTTGCCATGAGTTGGAATTAATTGACAGCAATGAACAACAACAAATAGTGTAAGAATAAAGGGCTTTACACTATACCTACAACTACCAGAAACATATTATTCAAAATAATAGCATAGAAATGACTGTTATCATAAAATGAGTCAGAGAATGGCAGAATTTACGGTTGGAAAGATACTTAAAGCACAAGTATTTAACAAGCCTTACACAATTTAAGTGACTTACACAAGGTCACAAACCAGTTAGCGAAAGAGCTGAGGATATACACATCCTAACTCCAAAAACTTTGCTTTATTTGCTTTATCACTATCTTGGTAGCTAAGTCAGACACCAAGTCTATTCATTCACCAAAATTTATACCAAAGGTTGTGGTATTTGTATATGGGGGGTTCAACTGATTATGTAGTTGAAACTGGTAAACTTATATATAAGCTTATATATAAACTTATATTTTCCATTAAAATGAGCTACAGAAAACTGGTAAGACTGTACCCTGTCAAATGCAGAAAACTTGCAAGATCTGGAAAAACAAAGCAGTTCCCTCAAGTGCCGACTCTCACAGGTTTCACTGTATCATCTTTCACACAAGTTTCTACCATCCTGATACGTGCTTTTGAGAATCCCTTCTGTTATGAAGACTTCTAAGTTACCAAAAAAAAAAAAAAAGAGGAGACAAAAATGAAGACTGTAAGGAAGGGAGAAGCGGATATAATTATATAGAAAAGCTGTTCTCAGAAAGCAACAATCTTTGACGTTTACAGGGGAGGGGAGGGGTGGGAGGAAAAAACACTAACTAGACAACAGATAAGTGGTAACTTTGGTGAAGGGTAAGACAGTACACAATACTGGGGAAGCCAGCACAACTTGACCAAGACAAAGTCATAGAAGTTTCATAGACACATCCAAGCTCCCTGAAGGATCAAGTTACTAGACTGAGGGCTGGGGACCATGGTACCAGGGGACATCTAGCTCAATAGGCATAATATAGTTAACAAAGACAATGTTTTACATCCTACTTTGGTGAGTAGTGTCTGGGATCTTAAAACCTTGCGAGTGGCCATCTAAGATACTCTACTGCTCCCATCCCATCTGGAGCAAGGGGAAATGAAGAAAACTAAAGACACAAGGGAAAGACTAGTCCAAAGGACTAATGGATCATAACTACCATAGCCTCCACCAGACTGAACCCAAAATAACTAAATGGTGCCTGGCCACCACCAATGACTGCTCTGACAGAGATCACAATAGAAGGTCCCGGACAGAGCTGGAGAAAAATGCAGAGAAAAATTCAAACTCACAAAAAAAGACTAGACTTATTGATTTGGCAGATACTAGAAAAACTCTGAGAGTATGGCCCCCAGACACCCTTCTAACTCAGTACTGAAGTTGCTCCAGAGATTCACCCTTCAGCCAAAGATTAGACAAGCCTATAAAACAAACGGTAATACACATAGTTCAACAATGTATATGAGACTAGATGGGCACACCAGCCCAGGGGCAAGGATGAGAAGGCAGGAGGGGACAGGAAAGCTGGTAATGGGGAACCCAAGGTAGAGAAAAGGAGAGCGTTTACATGTCGTAGCGTTGGCAACCAATGTCACAAAACAATATGTGTATTAACTGTTTAATGAGAAACTAATTTGCTCTATAAAACTTCACCTAAAGCATAATTTAAAAAAAAGAAGAAGAAGAAAGCGTTTGAATCCTATCAAACATTGTGCTATTTTAAAACCAACCAATGGAATTGGGTCAATCTGGGTATTTAAAATGAATAACTCATTATTTTATTTAATTAGGAATCTCTCCATGGTGCAAATGGTTAACACTCTCAGCTGCTATCACAAAGGCTGGAGGTTTGAGTCCACCCAGAGATGTCTCAAGAGAAAGTCCTGGTGTTATACCTCCAAAAAATCAGCTATTGAAAACCTTATAGAGCATAGTTCTACTCTGATGCCCATGGAGTCAGAATTTATTTCATAACAACTGGTTACCTGTTGGTTATTTAATTTAATAGACTATATTTTATTTTTTGTTGTGTTTTATTTTCTTCTCCAAATTAATTTGCACATATAGACATATCATTAGCTGTACAGTTTTTCAGATTGGTTTAAATTACTATGTTTAGAAGGATTTATGCCTACATGCAGCAAACAGAGTCACATGTGGTCCTGAACCTTAAGGTGTCAGATCAGGGAGTGTTTCAAAGTTGTTTAGGTCATGTTTATTTTATCAGTTTGATATAATAGAAAGCAATACAGAGTTTCTGGTTAGATAGACCTACGCTTGAATCCTGCCCATTACTCTATAAACTTTTGCAAGTCAGTGAAACACATTTTACCCTCAGGATTGTCATCAGTACAGAAGAATACTTCTTACCTCACAAGCGATGCCAGCAGTGCCAGAGGCCAGGAGTGGCTTGGAAGGGATTTAGTCCTTCCATAGTTTCCATCAGTAGCTCCACACTGCCACACTTCTCCCATCAACGTATCCCAATCAAAAAATCTAAGCAGAAATTATGGATTCAAAATGTAAATCTAACTTCCACACATCTTCTACTCTAACACTCAGCTGCATCAGAAAACTTCCCTCTCCAACTCCACAACCACACTGCCCTTTGAGTCTCCTCTTCAGCAGAAATTCTGTTGTTACCATAGCTCATAGTGTGTTTATGAAAAAACATCAGCCGTACCTGCCACATGGTCCCTTCTCTTCCCCTACTCCCTAATTCCCCAAGCATGTCATGCAGCTGCACTTGGACTGAGTTTTTTTTTTTTTTTTAAAGAGAGAGGAGGAAGAAGAAGGAGGAAAAGGAGAAGGGGAAGGAGGAAGAGAAGAAAGAAATTGGATAGATTATTTCTAATTTCTCTTTTTCTTTTTTACTCTAAAGTATTGAAACTGCATTTAGAGTACCCAACAAATACAAAAGGGAAAATTATTTGGGCTCAACTTATACATTTATATATTACAAATGGAAGCATTAGACTAATGTAACACTATCTTCATGTCTAGAATTATCATAAAAGATAATTTTACATTTCTTTTTATCTTCTGCAGTTTTTTTAAAAAGGTTGGTCTACAATTGAGCCCACCAAATTTTTTTATTTCCAAGGAAAATGCTATTTTATTCTACCATTTCCTTTGGATTTAATTTTGAATTGTTTTGCATGAATGATATCATTACACTCATTTAGGTGAACACTTAATCCATCTGAATAAAGAAAAATGAAGACATAGAAATAGTGTAGTAAAAATTAATTAAACAAAAACTATCCAATAAAACATAGAGTTCATGTGTACCATCAAAATATTGTCATTGTCCAGGAGGATGCCCTTTAACACCACTTCTGTTTAATATTGTGCTGGAAGTTCTAGCTAAAGCAATAAGGCAAGAAAATAAACAAAGGTCATCCAAATTGGAAAGGAAGAAGTAAAATCATCCCTTTTTTGCAGATGATATGATCCTATATATAGAGAGAACACCAATGATTCCACAAGAAAACTACTGGAACTAACAGAAAGATTAAGCAGAGTAGCAGCATATAAGAGCAACATACAAAAATCAGTTGGATTTGTACACATAAAGATAACTTCAAAAGGGAAATCAGGAAAACAATACCATTTATAATAGCCCCTAAAAGATAAAATACTTAGGAATAAATCTAACCAGGGACGTAAAAGACCTATACAAAAAAAAACTATGAAACACTGTTGCAAGAAACCAAAAGAGACCTACTTAAACAGAAAAATGTACCATGCTCATGGATAGGAAGACTCAGCATTGTGATAATGTCAATCCCATCCAAAACTATCTACAGATATGACACAACTGTGATCCAAATATCAACAGCATTCTTTATAAAAATGGAAACACTAATCACCGGCTTTATATGGAAAGTAAAGAAGCCCCAGAAGGGCAAAGCATTATTGAAGAAAAAGAACCAAGTAGGAGGCCTCACACTACCTGATATCAAAACCTACTATACAGCCACGGTAGTCAAAACATCCTGGTACTGGTACAACAACAGACACATAGACCAATGGGACAGAATGGAGAACCCAGATAAAAATCCATC
Organism: Trichechus manatus latirostris; assembly: GCF_000243295.1. Taxonomy (NCBI): domain Eukaryota; kingdom Metazoa; phylum Chordata; class Mammalia; order Sirenia; family Trichechidae; genus Trichechus; species Trichechus manatus. The sequence goes on from NW_004443978.1 coordinate 13,753,939, forward strand.
CACCTATTGTCAGCTGATCTTTGACAGAAGACCAAAGTCCATTAAATTGGGAAAAGACAGTCTTTTTAACAAGTAGTGCTAACAAAACTGAATGACCATCTGTAAAAAAGTGATACAGGACCCATATCTCACACCATCCACCAAAAACTAACTCGAAATGGATCAAAGACCTAAATATACAACCTAAAATGTTAACAATCATGGTAGAAAAATTAGGGACAACGCTAGGGGCCCTAACACATGGCATAAAATCAATAGAAACTGTAACCAACTGTGTACAAACACCAGAAGAAAACCTAGATACCTGGGACCTCCTGAAAATTAAACACTTATACTTATAAAAGACTTCACCAAAAGAGTAAGAAGAGAACCTACAGACTGAGGAAAAAAATTGGCTACGACATGGCTGACAAAGGTCTAATCTCTAAAATCTACAAAATACTTGAACATCTCAATAACAGAAAGACAATCCAATTAAAAAATAGGCAAAGAATACAAACAGACCATTCAAGAAAGAAGACATTCAGACAGCTAACAGACACATGAGGAAATACTCGCAATCATTAACCATTAGAGAAATGCAAATCAAAACAACAATGAGATATCTTCTCACCCCAACATTACTGGCACTGATGAACAAAACAAAAAACAATAAATATTGGAGAGATAGCAGAGAGATTGGAACTCGTATGTTCTACTGGTGGGAATGTTAATGGTACAACCACTATGGAAAACAATATGACACTTCCTTAAAAAGCTAGAAATAGAAATACATATGATCCAGAGATCACACAGCTAGGAATATATCCTAGGAAAATAAGAGTCATCACATGAATAGACATAAGCACACCGTGTTCGTTACAGCATTAGTCACAACAGCAGAAAGGTGGAAACATTCTAAGTGCCCAACAACAGATGAATGGATAAACGAATTATGGTACATGCCCACAATGGAATATTACACAATAAAGAACAATGATGAATCCATGAAACATCTCACAACATGGCTGAATCTGCAGGGCATTATGCTGAGTGAAATAAGTCAATCACAGAAGTACAAATATTGTATGAGACCACTATCATAAAAAATCAAGAAAAGGTTTACACACGGAAAAAAACAATATTTGATGGTTACGAGAGAGAAGAGGGGAAGGAAGGGGAGGGGAGGGGAAATCACTAACTAGATAATAGACAAGTGGTAACTTTAGTGAAAGGAAAGACAATACACAATGTAGGAAAAGTCAGCACAACCTGACCAAGGCAAAGTCACAGAAGCTTCCTAGACACATCAAAACACCTCAAGGACCAAGTTACTGGGGCTGAGGGCTGGGGACCATTGTCTTGGGGGACACCTAGGTCAATTGGCATAACATAGTTCATAAAGAAAATGCCATACATCTTACTTTGGTGAGTAGCATCTGGGGTCTTAAAAGCTTTTGAGCAGCCATCTAAAATACATCTATTCGTCCTATCACCTTTGGAGCAAAGGAGAATGAAGAAAACTAAAGACTCAAGGAAAATATCAATCCAAAGGACTAATGCACCACATGAACCACAGCCTCCACCAGCCTGTGCCCAGAGGAACCAGATGGTCCCTGGCTACCACCACCAACTACTTTGACAGTGATCACGATAGAGCAGGAGACAAATGTAGAACAAAATTTAAATTCACAAAAAAAGACCAGACTACTGGTCTGAGAGAGACTGGAGGGGCCCCAGAAACTATGGTCCCTGAACACCTTGCTAACTCAGAACTGAAGCCACTCCTAAAGTACACCTTTCAGCCAAAGATTAGACAGGCCTATAAAGTAAACACAAGTGAGGAATGTGCTTCTTAGTTCAATAAAGTACAGGAGACCTAATGGGCAACACCTGCCAAAAGCAAAGACAAGAAGGCATGAATGGACAGGAAACCTGTACAAAAGAACACAGGGAACCCGGGGTGTAAAGGGGAAGGGGGACAGTGCTGACACATTGTGGGGATTCCAACAAATGACACAAAACAATTTGTGTATAAATTTTTGAATGAGAAGCCAATTTGTGCTATAAACTTTCACCTAAAACACAATTTAAAAAAAATAAAAAGTGAAACATAGAGTTACCACATTACCCAGCAATTCAACTCCTGGGTATATACTCAAGAGACTTAAAAGCAGGGACTCAGACAGATAACCTGTATACCGATATTCATTACAGCATTATTCATAATAGCCAAAAGGAGGAAACAACCCAAGTGTCCATCAGCAGCTGAGTAGATAAACAAAATGTGGTATATGCTAATAACGAAATATTATTCACCATTAAGAGAAATGATATGATAGATACTACAACATAGATGAACCTTGAAAACATGTTGAGTGAAGTAAGTCAGATACAAAAGGAGAGTATGCAATCCAACTTATATTAAATATCTTGAAGAGGCAAATGCATAGCGACGAAAGTTTGTTAGTGGTTACTGGGGGCTGGGGGGAGGAAGAAATGGTAGTTACGATAAATGGGTATTGAGTTACTGTTCAAGGTAATGTAAAACTTTTGAAAATGGATTTTGGTGATGGTTGCACAACCTGGTGGCCAAAGTAATTAATGTTATTAAACTGGACACTTAAAAACAGTTTAAATGGCAAACTTTTTGTTATATGCATTTTTACCACAATAAAAATAAAAATAAAATGAAAACTTTAAAATTTTTTTTTCATTGTCTGGGAACTTGAAGCTGAAATCATGGACTCCTATAAATTCAAGTCTTAAATATAAGTCTTTCAACTCCCTTAAAATACTCATAAGGACAAAGTCAAGATTAGAATGAAGAGTTGTTGGTTTTGTTTTGATTTTTTGTTCGTTCATTTTTTCTTAGTGAGCATATATGACTTTTAAACTTATGGGTAATTCTAACCAATGAGTGAAAAATAAAATATTGTATATGGTTGAGTAATTAAAAAAAATCTAACTTTGCTATCCTCCTGAGTGATGGTGTCAAGTTTATTTTTTTGTTTTTTCCCACAACCTATCAAGCAGGTAGCTAAAACTTGTAAAATATTTTGTCTTAATCATGAGACAAAATAAATAGAAACAACCAAAAAACTACACAGCTAATTTTTTACAAATTACATTCTGATAGGGTTACCAGATTTAGCAAAGAAAAACACAGAATCTTACTATGCAGAACTAAACTCACTTAAGTCTTCCGTGAGTTAAAAAAAAAAAAAAAATTAATAATCAATACACATCAGTTGTAGAGATTTATTTTCAAGAAATGAAATGGTAATTTTCAAAGAATATTCCAAAAGTATATTCCATGCAACACAAGACAAAGAAGCCACAGAGATCATGTTGTTGTTATTAGGTGCAGTCCAGTCGGTTCTGACTCACAGCAACCCTGTGTATTATAGAATGAAACACTGCCTAGTCTTGCACCATCTTCACAGTCATTGCTATGTTTGAGATTATAGACTGTCTATTACAGAATGAAATTAATTGATCTTGTTTGCATGTATAAAGTATCCATTTAAATTGATATTCCCTTGGTAAATTTTTCTGCATTTTATTCTGTTGGAAAATAGATAAATAAGGAGACTTGAAAGGGAAGAAGAAAAAGAAGAGAGAAACAGTAACATCATGAGAAGTGTGCTGCACACTCATTAGATCTAGGTCTATGAGTCAATATTTTTTCCAATTTAGAGTTTGTTGTGATTCTTCATAAACATTACAGTGTGTCAATCCACTATGAATAATACAATATGGAAATAGAAAGATGCATTACATTGCTTTTATAGGAATCTTTTTTTTTTAAATCATTCGTATATTCATACAACAAAGAAGTTTTTATTCTCTTAAGATATAATAGCTGTTAAACTTTGGAGGTCACATAGGTGTTCATTGTTCTATTCTTTCAACTTTTCTGTATGAAGAATTGTATAACAATAAGTTGAGGGAGATGAAAAATGGTGAATAAAGAGAAAAAATTAACAGTTATATAATCTTTTTTGAAGTTCTGTCAATAGCATAATATAATGAGAATTAGAATATATTCTAGTTTTCTTATTCAAAGCACTAAAATTATTTTCATATTTCTTTCTATCTGAACATAGTCAATAAGTACATTTGTTTCATTTTAATATTTTCTTGCCACATCTGTGAATAAATGGTAAAGGCATTTGCTCTATTTCTAATTCTGAATATTTAAAATGAGAAGTTTTAATTCATAATTGATAAAAAACTTCTTTGGAAATTTACATAAAACAAAAAAAATGTATTTTAACTTAGATAAATCACCGAGAGCAATTGAAACATAGAAAGATTTTGTTTCAGTAAAAAGACAACTAAGTAAGGATAAAGTATGAAGCAGCTAATAGATACTGCCAAACAAATTTTCTTTAATAAATATAGCCAACGTGGCTTTTCTTGTGAGGAATATATTCATTGGAAAATCATTTGATGGAATACTGTGTAACCATGAAAAATGAGAGCTCTGTATATGTATATGAAGCCCTGGTGGCACAGTGATTAAGAGTTCGGCTGCTAACCAAAAGGTTGGCAGTTCAAATCTACCAACTGCTCCTCAGAAACTTTACGCAGCAGTTCTATTATGTCCTATAGGGTCTCTATGAGTTGAAATTGACTCGATGGCAACAGTTTTAGTTTTGGATTGGTATGGATGTGTATAGAAAGTAAAGAGCTTCACAAAATTTTAATAAGAAAAAAGCCACTTACATAAATGTTACACTATTTATATTGCTCAAAAGTTATGCTGTAGTAACCTTAAAATGTACATGTTATCAGGAGGGACCAGTCCCTGGAGAAGGACATCATGCTTGGTAGAGGAGAGGGTCAGCAATAAAGAGGAAGACCCTTAATGAGATGGATTGATAGAGTGGCTGCAACAATGGGCTCAAGCATAACAATGATTGTGAAGATGGCGCAGGACCAGGCAGTGTTTTGTTCTGTTGCACATAGGGTCGCTATGAGTCACAACCAACTAGATGACGCTTAACAAAAACAACCTTAAAATAATGGCATGATTTATAAAGAAACTCCTTAAAACTATCCCATGATTACAGTATAATGGTCTAAGAACTAATTTCCAACATGCTCACTTAGCCTTCAGCCAAAACTTTTCTGTTCCCTTCGCCAAATGGATCTCAACTGTCCTCCCTGGATGGGCTTCCATTTGCCATTCAGAGCCTTAGCCCTACTTTCATATCTGCCAGAGGAAGTGGGGAACAATAGCTGATTTGACATATGGGCAAGGAAGTGCTAAAATATGGTGACCAACAGCTAAAGAACAAAACTCTTTATGCCCAGTTAACTCAGGTTTTTACCAATGGCTTCAGCTTATTTTTTTCTCTTCAAATGTAAGCTTCAGTAACTACTCCCCTTTCTTTCCTGTGCTGATAAATTTCCCGTGTCTTCCCTCAAATGTCCTCTACCTGCTGACTTAGACTTTGTCTTTGACCTTCATTGCCTCTCTGAATATACACTTTTGCCCTTACTTCTCTGCCAACTCTCCTACAGTGTTTCATCCACTTTCTATTGTGTTTTCTTTTTCTTCTCCTAGTTTCTAAACTTAGCTATCATTTGCTAAATGTCAAAAATCACCTGTCTAAGGGGGGACAAAAATCAGTCAAGCTAGTTTTGACTTTCCAGTGTCAAACACCTGATTTGTTCGATTTCATTTTTGAAAGATAATAAAATATAGGCATTAGTGTTACAATTTAAACACACAATTCAAGAGTTACTAAATTTTTAGGTTAAAAAACCCAGACACAGTTGGTTTTTTGGGTTTATTCTGTTTTTGTTTTAGTTGTTTTCCTCATATTTACAGTTTTTGAATTCTTTGTTGTCTAACATAAATACAACTCATTTTCCGTTCAAGTCATTTCCTACCTTGTTTGGCAAATCTTTATATACAGGGTCAATTTAATAGTAAGTTTTAACAAATAATTTTTAAAATGTCTGAAATTTCTCACAAGTATATGTAGTATATGTTCAATGTAAAATATTTTAAAAATATAGAGGAGCAAAATGATGAAAATTAAAAATTACTAGTAATTATACCATCCAGAAATAACTATTATTAGTATTTTGGAGTAAATCCTTCTTTCACACACACACACACACACATCATAACAAAATATTAAATGGACAATGCTACACAGGACTGCCTCTCTCTCTCCTTGTCTCAATCTAGAAAAAAGAGAAGTCCATTTCCAGCTCTTCTCTTATGTGATTTAAAACAATGCTCTGGGAATAGCAGAGTAAAAGGGTAGAGGGATCCTGTATCCCTGAATAGTTACATGGAACAAAGCCATCCTACTGACTTTAACCTTCTGCCTTAGTCATCTAGTGCTGCTCTAACAGAAATACCACAAGTGGATGGCTTTAACAAAGAGGAATTTATTTTCTCACAGTCTAGTAGGCTTCAAGTTCAAATTCAGGGCATCACCTCCAGGAGAAGGCTTTCTCTCTCTGTCGGCCTTCTTCTCTTCAGTGTTCCCCCGGACTAGGAGCTTCTCTGAGCAGGGATCCCGGTCCAAAGGATGCGCTCTGCTCCTGGCACTGCTTTCTTCATGGTATGAGGTCCCCCTGTCTCTCTGCTCACTTCTGTCTTTTATATCTCAGGAGATTGCCTCAGGACACAACCCAGTCTTGTAGATTGAGTCCTGCCTAACTAACACAACTGCCACCCATCCTTCCTCATTAACATCATAGAGGCAGGATTTACAACACATAGGAAAATCACACAATACCAGGAATCATGGCCCAGCCAAATTGACACACACATTTTTGGGGGGACATAATTCAATCCATGACACCTTCTAATGTGAGAATGCTCCATTGGAGAGATATAAAACTTCCATTTCTTTAAGCCATAGTATTTTGGAGGTCTTCCTGTTAGAGAAACAACACTATTTCATACATTACCCAAATGAGCTGATGGTAAATATTCTAAGAATTCAGAGGAGAAAGAAAGTCATAGTGGTTGGAGTCATATTAAAGCTTCAGAGAAAAGTTGGGACTTAAACAGGACCTTATGAGATGATGAAGTTTCAAGTATAAGATGGCAGCTGGGCATAGACATTTGCTTCCCTTTCTTCAGGAAACTACATTAAAATGGAAGAAAGGGAATAAACTCATAATATGCAAAGGAGCAAATGAGAGATTTCAGTTTCTGGAGGAAAAAAAACAGAAGTGTGTGGCCAGAAGTTGAGATAGAGGAAGCCATAATCCAGAAGATGTGCCAGAGGGAGCCACAAAGGATATGGCAGCCATGCTTCCTGTGTGGTCAGAAGATGAGACAGGTAAAGCCAGAAAATAGAAGACAGGCCACAGGGATCCACAGGGAGATGGCAGCCAGCCTTCCTGGCAAAGACCTGGAGGAGTCCATACTCTACATCAGGTTTCTCAATCTTGGCACTATTTACCTTTTTGTGCTAGATAATTCTTTGCTGTGAGGTGTTGTCCTGTATATTATAGGATGCCAATAGCATTCCTCACCCAATCCTGACAATAAAAAATGTCTCCAGACATTGCCAAATGTCCCTGGGTACAAAATTGCTCAGTTTAAAACCAAAATTATTCATTCTACAAATATGTATCTAGTGCTTACTGGAGTTAAAGGCACTGTTTTAGGAACTGGGCTTATAGAGGTAAACAAAATCATTAAAAATTCTTGTCCTAATAATGGTTATTTTCTAGCGAGACTAGATAGGCAACAAACCAAATAAGTAAAGGATATAGTTTTTCAAATGTTGATAAGTGCTGTAGAGAAAATGGAATAAAAGACAGAAGGTACCAAGGGGAGCTGGGAAGGAGAACTCGAAAACACAGGGTTTCAGAGAAGCTGTATCAGCTGACTCTCAAACCCTTTCCTGGACTCGTATGTGCAGAACAATAGCACCTGGCATTTGCCTCTTGGAAAAACACTGGTGAGATATTTGCTAATAAACTTGACTTCTGAGAGAAGTTGCAGAGTCTGGTAATGAACCTTAGACCATACTGAAGCCATATGTTGATGAAATTCAGAGATCTGGACAAGATGGGCAATGGGAATCACTGAAGTTTAATAGGCAGAGGAGTGAGGTTGGTGCTGGGTAGGTGACATGGTGAGAAAAATGGCTGCAAAAACTCAGAAATCTGGAGAGGGGGTCTGATTTAGGTGGTGGTAGTGGAAATGGATTTAGCTAAATCCATTGGTGACTAAATAGTGAATGTATAAACCTTATTTTGTTTCCTTTTTAACTCATTTTCTCCATCAAACATTCAACAAGGATGCTTTACAAGGCTATGTGAAATGAAATTTCCTTTCAGAGATTTTATTTCATTCAATTCACACGATTGCATTATAATGCTGAGTAGAACAGATAGTTGAATACCATTAACTAAGCTTTAGTAATATTATTGTAGAAAAATTAGTGAGGAGCCTTTTACTTAAATAAAACCTTTAGTCAAAAATTCACATTTGAGACACATGGAAACCAGAACATTTACAAATATTTACTGATATCAAGTGGATTCATTTCATTTTATCTGAGGAACACATGCAATCCCTGGTATAGTCCTTAACAGCTTGAAGCTACCAGCTTAGACAAGTGAGAAAAAAAAAGCTGAGATAGTAAGTTTTCTTCCTCTTATTTAAAGGTTGTATTTTACATGTATTTTGGAATTCTCCCACTACAACTGTTACCAAAATAAGATAGCAATATCTTTCAGATTTCCAATATGTGGTGAGATATTTGCTAGCAAAATTATGAAACAAACAGAGAATGAATAAACTGTGCCCTTGAAATGTTGATTATTTGGGGGTTTCCCATGTTTCCTCAACTAGTGAAATTCTATTTTTTATCTGGGAAGGTCACATCCTTTGATGGAGACTCAGGAAGCATGTGTGTGGTAGTAAGGGTAAAAAGCCAGATCAACCATACCAAACTTATGAAGCAAAAACAGTGCCAAACAACATAGGAAGAAGACCCACACTTCCAATAAGTTTTACTAATTTCTAAATATGTGAGTTTTTTTGTACTAGTTAAATCAAATTGATAGATACAATTTCTGAATTTTTACACAAAATCGGTCAAAATTCATCATCCATCTTTTCGCAGTGAAAACCATCCAAGTTCAAATTGTTTGTGTTTTATAAACATATATACTTATTCTTGTTTCTTTGCTCATGACATCCTCCAGCTCTCCCCAACTCAATTTCAGTGTTTACCCTTCTACAGCCATCTAATCACATATTACTTATCTTTCATTATCCCAGTTTTTCTCACCTCCATAAAGCCTTTCCTGATCAGTTTACCCCAAAATATTATCTTCCTTGTCCTAGTTTCTGGAAATGCAGGTGGTGTAATGGTTAAGAGCTATGGCTGCTAACCAAAAGTTCAGCAGTTTGAATCCACCAGACACTCCTTGGAAACCCTATGGGGCAGTTCTACTCTGGCCTTTCTTGGGTTGCTATGAGTCAGAATTGACTCGACAGCAACAGGTTTCTTTTTTTACGGTTTTTCTCCAAGTCTCTGTAAAAAGAAAAAAAAAAAAAATCCAAACCCATTGCTGTTGAGTTGATTCCGACTCATAGTGACCCTGTATAGGACTTATGTAATACCTGTACTATTCTTTTGGAAACCAAATTATATACTGTTTTGCCATTGACATCTAATTGTTTTATAAGCTCAGATATTTTTTGGTCCAAATTGATATTTTGCCTAGGGGCTGTGAGATAAAATTTTTTAGTATCCTCCACAGCATTTGATATTACTTTTAAAAAGAAATCTCAATAGATTCAGGAAGGACACACTAGGACAGACCTAACAGGCAAAATTACAGTGTTACTACTGACCACCCTGTAAGTGTTATACAGATGCCTAGATTCTTGTGTGAGCAAAGAGATTTAAGTTTACATAAAGAAAGATTACATGGGCATGATAGAAATAGGAGAAAAAAAAAAGATAATTAACCTTCCAAAAATGCCTGTTAATACAACTTCAAAATTAGTCTCTCCTTGCTGGAGTGTTTTCGCACAATGTTTCACTGGTTCCTGTTGATAGTATCAACATTTTAATACTAGATGCATAAGAAAATACAAGATGTGTTGGCTTTATTCATAATGAGAGTTCTGTATTCTATTGCTTTGGGTGTATTACTGTAAAAGGAATGGGGACCATGTGGTTCTGAAATACACTATGACATGCCATATGCCTGTTGATAATGGAAATTACTTCTTTGAGTTGTGACCCCAAGGCTGGAATAACCTGGGAACTCAGTTTTCCGTAATGGAGTGATGTTTAATCAGAGGTCTCCATCAGGATCCCCAAGAGAGATCCTGAGGACCAGATACGCCTGAGCTCAACTACCTAGAGGTATGGTTAAAGTAGACATGAAGTGAAGCCCAAATATTTGAATTTAAAAAATATATTTGCAAATGGTGCTGGCAAAACTGGATATCCATCTGTAAAAAAATGAAGCAGGACCCATACCTCACACCATATACAAAAACTAATTCAAAATGGATCAAAGACCTAAATATAAAGCCAAAAACTAAAAAGTTCATAGAAGAAAAAATAGGATCAACACTAAAGGCCCTAATACACGGCATTAATAGATTACAAACCATAACCAACAACACACAAACTCCAGAAGATAAGCTAGATAACTGGGATCTTCTA